>NC_088323.1:9090909-9393939 GCF_910592395.1 Lineus longissimus | reverse complement strand
TAAGGAACCGAATGTTCCTGTTGGCTTGCTTGATTTATGCTAAGGTATCAGCTTGACATGGTGTCCCCTGGTGTCTGAACCACAAGTCCTTCTCACTGAACCAAGATTGAGTGATGTAAAGTTTGGACTTGATTTCTCTAGTTCATATAGGTTGCGTGAAGAGGTTATGAAACACAAAATCATGTCAACCGCTTCATCAGCAAAAACTTATTATGGGCAATGTGTTCTAAATTATGCCATTGAAATCATTTCTACAAGCTAATGATTATGCCCTATTAGTTGGTTTCGGAGAAGCCGTGGAAAATGCACCGCCGGTTTGTCCTTTGGATAGTAAAGAAATTGTAAAACATGGATTGATTTTGTGCGTACACCACAGAGTAATCCGCTGTTTTTTTTCTCTCGAAATTCAGTGCATTATACAAAGTCACATTGTTTATGTTGCCAGATGGACTGATTATTTTAGAATCACCAGTGAGGGTGCATTTGTGCTGTTTTTTCTTGTGATGTAGCCATTGTCCAACGGCAGCACTATCCAGGGCAGGCTGCTCGATAAGTTGGACGACCTGCCATTAACAATATTGCTTTTCAGGGACCAGTGGTGACGATAAGAAAAAATATCCTAACTTGCAAAGACCCAATCACGTCACTTCATGAAACCAAGAGAATCATTTTTCGGAAAAGGATGAAATGAGGATGTAATTGTCGAAGTAACATTCTAAAATACCTTGGTACCACAAATCATAGTTTCAAAGACAAATCAATTAACTTGGTTTTGTTTGCGTACAGAGAGTATTTGAAACTCAACCATGAGCCTCCTTGGTTGTGAAGAAATGCAGCATTTTGCCTTGCACGGGCTTATGTCACAGCTGTTTCAGCTAAGCCTAAACATGACATCGAAATAAACCATTCTGCCTACTAGCCTGCTGCCCAACGATTGGTCCATGCGAAAAGCCTGTTAACCGCTATGTAAACATTGTCGCCAATACACATCTCACACATAATCGCAATACCCATTCAGCCAAAGGGTTAATGCATTGGCATCGTTCAAACATCAGCGCGCTTCTGTACACGTGCTCGAATTAGATACGACGGTTTTCATTGGCTCATAAGTTGTGTCACATGACCATTCACCCGGCAAGAAAATTTCATGAAATTTGGACCAAAATTAACGAAACAGTGGCGATTTCCATGTTTTTTATCGATTTTTCGACAAGTTACAGATTTTGGAATTCTTCAAGACTAGATAGCCGGGTAGGCATAATATCATATATCATAAATACCCCGGCTGTTTTGCATAACTCATTTCAGTTTCGTACAGAATCGTGCGTTTATTCTGAAATTTCTCAAACTTTGATCTGCTCAAATTCAAAATGGCCAAGTTCATCGTACAACATCGAATTCCCTTGATCGTTATTTAGCAAAACGAGTTACTTCCAGTATTCATTTAAATCTTTACTTTTAAAATATATATCTATTTTATGTTAGTTTGCTGTCTATTCATGCAGAAAATGCATTTGAAAAACAAATGTCTAAAAATAGTTGAGTTTTGAAGTTCGATGGTCGGGTCTATTTTGGTGAAAGGGGTACAGCATGGGTAATAGTACAATAATAAGTCATGATCGTGCTTATGAACAAGCCATGAGTTAACATATACCATAGTTTATGTTGAAAATATCTTTACAGATGTAATTGATAAATATAGTCTTAAGAATTCGCCAAATATAGAAAAGTTCTTGGTATAAATATTATCCACCTGTTAGCAAAATGAACTCGCCCATTGACCCACATTCCAGTTTGTTGTGGTATTTTTGTACAGGGTGATGCCAAAACAGTGCCTTTTGTTGACTGGTAAAGAGTCCTTCAGTTACTAAAATGCCTTTTTCCTTTGATTTCAGCTGGTTGCATGGTGTGTACTGCAGATAACTTCTCGACTTAATCCGGCTGATGTGATGCTTTAGTTGATTCGAGAGGCTACATGTATATAGGCCCAGTACGTCGACATCATTGATCCGGCAGTGAACAAGATAAGTGGTAAGTTAAGCGATGTTTCCCTTCATCTATGTATTCACAAACAGATGATTGAAATCATTATACTGTATTCCCGTAGGCTTTGTATGCATGTATTCTATTCTAATAAATTACTCTTTATTTCAGGTTCAGCCTCCAAGATGTGTCACCAGAAATGCAACCGACATTATAGACAGGCGTGATTACTACTCTGATTTTGGACTGATGGTAAGTTCCGAGGCTATTTTGATTGCAATTAAATATTATTTGAATCTACATTGAAATAAAAGTGGACATCTGTAGGATACTTCCTTTCTTTCTCTAGATTCAACACTGGTCAGTGTCAGAATTGAATTAGAATAGAAGCTGTGTCTGTTGGAGCCACCCCCAGTTACCCCCCCCCCCCCCTCCCCCATTTAGCCACTGCCATTATGTTTACACTCGCCTTTACAATTCCAGGTATACTCGTCTTCAAAATGGACCTGACTAGGAATGATGATGGTGACTTCCCTCCTCAGAAAAGAGCTCGGTTGGATTCGAAAGTTGGTGCAGGCGGTCATTAGCGATATTTCGGTCGTAAACGCAAGAAGTCCAAGAAATCCACTGACAAATCAGGAAAACGTATATTCAATGTCGGCGACACGTGTTTGTTCAGATTGGACTCAAAAGTTTATCTTAGAACCGTTCTTAGTCAAGTTGATGAACATCATTTCCAAATTGAGGACTAGACAGGAACAGTGCGCACCTTCATTTGTCTGTCACTTTGATTAAAAGAAAGTTAAAGTTGAAACTTCTATAGCAAGGAATATGAAGATGTGAACTTTGTATTATTATTTTTTGAATGTATGAGTCTATTGAATGTAAATTAAATGCATATTGTGAATAATTAATAATAATAATATTGTGTACATTGAAATCATGACTTTTAATTTTTGTGTACTGGTACTGCCTTGATATGTTGTCCTCTGTGACTGTTGTCTCATCTCTCGGAATAACAAGACCCCAAGCTGGATGAGACACCTACATCCCCTGCATATAAAAGATAGGTTGTGACATAATGTCCTCTGTGACTGTTTTCTCATCTCTCTTAATAACAAGGCCTCAAGCGGGATGAGACAACTACATCCCTCGCCTATGATAATAAAGGTTGTAACATATAATGTCCTCTGTGACTGTTGTCTCATCTCTCGGAATAACAAGGCCTCAAGCTGGATGAGACAACTACATCCCTTGCCTATGATAATAAAGGTTGTGACATGTCCTTGGTGACTGTTGTCTCAACTTCACTCCCGGAATTACAAGACCCCAAGCTGGATGAGACACCCTTTGTCCTGCCTATGATATCATAGGTTGTGACCTGTCGATTTTTGCAACTAACTGTCTCATCTTGGTAGGCCTACAATAGGACACATTTGTCCTGCCTATATATACTATAGGTTAAGACCTGTTCTTTGCGACTATTTGTCTCATTTGTGTACAACAGGGCACCAATCTTTCATACCACAACATAAGTAATGGGCATGGCATTTTCAAATGACGACCATTCTTCACAACGAATAACGAAGTAGGCCCTTTTAAAATGCCTTTTATTTGTCTTTGCCTGAGTGCAAACCTAATCTAATCACAGCCATACAAAGCTATGTTATATGCAGAATATTAAAATGCTTTTTACAGAAGAATTGGTATCTGGGCTGAAACATAATAGAGGTGCAAACAATCATCAATATTTTTACAGAAAAACTCCATCAAAGTCATCTTTTATACACTACACCATGACCGCCAGACCCCGTTAGCCAAAGTTGAGCGAAAAAGGTGGAATGCCTCTCAGCTGGATGTTTATAATAGGTCAGATAAGCTGATTGATTGCACTCCGCGGCCTTCCTCCTAGACATCTGCTATTGCACCACAGACAGCACCCGCTGTGTTAGGTTTACCTGTCTTACTGGGTTCATTACCCTTGGTGCAATATGGGTATGTGGATTAGATCGAATGCACTCAATGTGTTGCTGACATGGCTGAATGGGGTGCCGGTGTGGACGTTTAAAATGTCCTAGGATAAACTTTCCGGGAACAAAGGATTCTATTATGCACTGGAGATATTGACGGTCATGGCCTCTATAGAACCATATGCCATAAATAGGCCCGGACACTTTTTCCAGGAGAGACACTTTCTACTTTTACACCGGCTTCATAAAAGAATCGTTCTTCAGATCATTTTTACAACAAGCGGACGGCGATCCATTGTTTTTCAGTGTTAGCACTGGGAGAATGTCAATAGTGGCTTTTGAAAATTATCTTGCATTCCTGAGTCTATCGGTAACCTATTTACAGGTGTCAAATGGCATTAATACTTCTGAAAGAAATAATTAATCTTGACCGGCTTGACGGGCTGTTTATGATGTCATTCTAAACCATCAGGCCGGTAATAATGGGAATGGACCATTGATTTTGATTTGTGGGTTATTATTATGTTAGCGTATTTTATAACTTTTTCACAATTTATTTTGTCCGACTTTTAACAAATTTTCCCTACTAATTCATAAGACTGTCAATATTATTAGGTCTGCTTATCGATGTTTACGAAACTTCTTTTCACCAATTTTATAAGCTAACATTGCGTAGGCCGAGTCCAGCATGTGAACGTCCACTTATGGCATTACTCCCTGTTATCACAGACTTGACATTGGCATGTCGTGTAACTTTTGAATAATAATCAAAGATCAATCAAATCTCACTGCCACAACCATTAATTAAATACTATGTGTCCGACCCAAACAGACTCTAGGAACCGGTCAACATTTCATTAAAAACGGCACGTTCCGGATTGATGAGACCATCTACATGTTATAAACGTTATTAGTCTGCGTATATTCCCTTTCCAACTTTCCAAAAGTGGAGGAGGTCGATTGGTCATTGAAGCCAAGTTTTCAGGATGTCGCCAGGGTGTCAGCATTTCGAATGGCTCAGTCATAGCATAATTCTGACCCCGGTTAATAGGGGATTGATTTGGACTGAATCATCAGTCGTTTCGCTATGGAGTCAAATGAAAGTTTCAAAACACCATTTGACATCTTGATCACTTTCTTCAGGTAAGCATCCTTATTATTCAACACCATTCTATGTTTCATAATGAAATTGTCAAGATGCAGTATAGATTGGCTGACTTCTTCATTAGAATTTCATTGTAACAAATAAAGATTGAAATTGATTATTCATAAGCGCTCCATGGGGAATCCTATCAAATCACTCGCAACTCCTTCCATTCGGGACTCTTCAGTAAAAGTTGCTTGTCACCCAGAGGAAACAAGGGCGGGATTTTTCTCATCCACATCTCCTCATGATGTCAAGGATGCGGAATTACTCCTCAAGATTCTGAAATGCTGCCCCCTGAATGTTGATGGCTCCTCCCATGGGACCCGTCTTTAATATGCCTGTCATCCAGAGGAAACCAGGGCAGGTTTTACCCCCCCCCCCCCTCCCCCATCTTATGATGACAGTAATGCGGAAGAGCTGTCCTAAGGACGATGCTGACTCCTCCAGTGTGGGACTCTTCTGTAAAACATTCCCGTTGTCGAGAGGAAACAGGGACGGATGATACCCCCCCCCCCCCGTCTCCATCTCGTCATGATGACAGTATTCTGTCGAGTATTTTTAGCAAAGAACGACTGTTGAATGTAGGAATAAAATAAAGGAATAGCCTTAAATGCTTATCGATGATCCACCCTGCCCATCTGAAAAGGTTAGGGTGCTGTTTAAATGTTATTGAGCGTGTGATTTTGAGAAAGCGCGAGCGTGTTTGTCCGGAAATAGATCATCCGCGAAACGGAATAGACTTCACTCCTCCATACGTGTACTGTGTGGGCCCGTGGGGGCTATCGAATTTGCTGCCAATCAACTTCAAATTTCTAATATATTTCTTTATATCTTCCTGTTCTTTCCCTTCTTCCCAATACTGGCGGTAGAAGATTCCAGCATGAAGATGAGGTTAGGAAGCTTGTCCTGTCGCTCCCGTCCAAGAGTTGTGCGCAGGATCCTATTCCAACAACCCTATTGAAGGACTGCATAGGTTCTCTTCTGCCGGTGCTTGTTGCAATTATCAATAAATCTCTTCAGCAAGGCCATCTTCCCACTGCGCTAAAATTTGCCCTTGTGAAACCGTTACTGAAAAAACCATCGTTGGATAAGGATGAGCTCGGCAATTATAGACCGGTCTCAAACACGACATACCTGTCCAAGCTTATCGAAAGGATCATCGCGGTACGTCTCAGGGATCATATGTCATCGAACCAGTTATTTGATCCTAATCAGTCCGCTTATAGACAGGGACATAGTACGGAAACGGTCCTTCTTAAAGTTACGGATGAGATCCTTACATCCCTGGATGTTGGGGATGAAGTGCTTTTAGTACTTCTTGATCTCTCAGCCGCATTTGATACGGTTGACCACGCCCTACTTTTGGATCGACTACGAAATAGGATTGGATTGACTGAATCTGCATTCGATTGGTTTAAATCCTACCTTGAGGACAGACAGCTCTCGGTGACAATCTGTGGTGTTTTTTCTGATCGTGTTTCATTGGAATTTGGCGTTCCACAAGGTTCAGTTCTCGGCCCGGTCCTATTTACAATCTACACAATTCCTCTAGGCGACGTGATGCACAGGTGCAGTATTCCGTATCAGCTGTTTGCTGATGACAATCAGCTGTTGAAGTCGGCCCGCCGTGGTGACGAGTCCCAATGTACAGCGTTGGTTACAAGCATGGAGGATGGTATTAGGAATATAAAAACGTGGTTTTCAAAAAACATGCTTGCCCTTAATGCGCCAAAGACCGACATGGCTAACTTTGTCAGCGCCAGGGGATCGGGCTCTATACCGGGGATCAACATTGACGGTGTCTGGATTCAGTGTTCCAAGTGTGTTAAGGATTTGGGGGCATGGTTGGAAGGGGACATGAGCATGCGCATGCAGGTAAAAATGACTTGCAAAGCCGCCGTCGCCAGTCTTTATAAGATCGGCCGCATTAGGAAATTCTTGGACAAACGCAGTGCTGAAAGACTGGTCCAAGCCTTCATTACATCAAGGCTTGATTCCAACAATGGAATTCTATACGGTCTGCCTGATACGACTCTTGCACCGTTGCAACGGGTGCAAAATATGGCAGCAAGGCTGATATGTCGCGCAAAGAAATTTGACCATGTAACGCCCTTACTCAAGGAGCTACACTGGCTTCCCATCAAAGCCAGGATTGAATTCAAAGTTCTGTGTGTGATCCACAAGTCACAAAATGGTGTCGGACCGGAGTACCTCAATGACCTCCTCCTGGAAACAGAAGGTCGCACTAGGTCAGCCACTTTCAAGACCCTTCAGGTCAAGCGGACCAGATCGAGGTACGGTGACCGCAGCTTTTCAAGGTGCGGCCCGTACCTCTGGAATAAACTTTCACTTGAACTGAGATCCCAGCCAGAGACAATGTTCAAAAAACAATTAAAAACTCTGCTTTTTAATCGATTCTTCGGGGAGGTGGCGCTTTGAGCGTGGTGCTACCACGGAAAGGCGCCCTATAAGTGTAACATTCATTCATTCATTCATTCATACCCCCATGTACTAGTGGGGGCTATCAAATTTGCTGACAAGCAAATTTCAAATTTCTAGTTCATTTTCTGATTGCTAGGTCCTATCGTTTGGCATCCCATTCTTCCGAGGTTTATTACATCGTGCTAAAACTGGTATGATTGGTGCCTTCAACCTCCGAAAACCTTTTTAACTACAAATAAACAAATAAGTAGTGGTATCTTGCGGAGAGATCAGTGGCATCTAATACCCCCTCTAAGGCCCGTAGGGATCAATTTAATACCTAGCTGTCACCCAGCTCTCAGACAATAATTCCAATAGTGTCTGTTGAAGAGCTAGTTGAAGTACACCTGCCTCATGAAATGCTGTCAACAATTAACAAATACATACAATATCATAACGTCTTAAAGCACACTGATGGAGCCGCATTAAGTTAACTTCATGGACAGCTTTATATAAAAGTGAAATAATCCCTGTATTCTAGCTGTATCTTATTCATTGATTAAATACAATTCAAGTGAAGATGATAACTGAGCACTATTTACTATTGTTCTGTGTAACAGCACTTTTTTAGTGACGCCAATTACCCCCATCCTCCCTTGCTGCGGCCTCGTAGGGTATAACAATTCATTAGGATTTGTTTCTATTTCCGAGTGTTAATCAGTACAGCATTTAAGAGAATAGCACGCAGTTGAATTACGGGTAATTAGCTAAGTTTTTAAGAAGTAACACACTGTATGAATTCAGTTGTTGGTGTCAAAGAGTAAGCTTGTCTGAAAAGCTAATTACTCCAGGCGGATACAATCAACTGCAATGTGCAATTCGCCAAAAACCCGCTATGCTTGGACTCAACTTTGCTCGCCAGTCCGTAGAGCAACAGTTTATAAGTGAAGGTAACTATAACATAAAAGACTTGTACATTGTATATCAGAAATTATCAGCTAAGAAATTTCTTAGTAATTTTCAATTAAGACAATAATTAGTAAGATATATTGTAGTTTCATGAAAATAACACCACTTCGGGATATTCAAGGACCGGCCTCTTCTCTCGAGTCTATTCACCAGAGGTAACCAATGAGTGACTTCGCTGGCCCTTGTGATGGCTCAGCCGAGCTGTCACGGTTACGCTAAACCACTTACACTCATCAAAGAAAGTTAAGAACCACTTTTTATTTTTAACATATTTTTTTACAGCACATATTAAGGACCAGAAACTGCCTAAATATGAATGTCTTGTATGACCTCCAAGACACAGTAATCAATTTCACATGTGGTTTGTTCCAGTTGTTGCATAACTTCTTTCTAAACTTGTCACAACCTGAAAATGGATGTTTTTGGTGTGTCAGCTGACCACATAAAGTGGTACAAAAGTCCATGCAAGTGCTTTTCCTTGCATTTCCCACCAAGCTCAGGCAGCATTCTGACAAGAGAGATGCGTAGGTGCCACTTGAGTGAAGTAGAGGTTGCACGAGCCATAGGGATGCTGGAAGCTGGCTTCAGACAGCGACGAGTAGCTGAGATGATGGGTGTGTCTCACAGTGTCATCAGTCGTGCTAACCAACGACACCGGGAGACAGGGCGATACTCAGAGAAACCCCGTACTGGCCGCCCATCAGCAACAACTGCGAGGGATGACCGCTACTTAGTGACTATTTGTCGTCGCAACCGCTTCAGTAGTGCTTGCAGACTCAATAACCAATTCACTGCTGCAACTGGGGTGACTGTTTCAAATCAAACCATCCGTAACCGACTTCACAGAGCCGACATCCATGCCAGGAGGCCACTGCAATGCATCCCATTAACCCCTGCTCACAGAAGAATCCGTCTCAATTGGGCTCGTGATCATGTGGGATGGACCCACCAGCAATGTCGCCGTGTTCTGTTCTCAGATGAGAGCAGATTCAGCCTGGACCACAATGATGGACGTGTTAGAGTCTGGAGACAACAGGGAGAGATATTTTGCAGATGGCTGCATCGCTGAACATGACCGCTATGGTGGAGGCAGCATCATGATGTGGGGCGGAATCAGCTACGGTCAACGCACTCGCCTCTATGTGGTCCCAGGGGGAGCAATTACAGGTGTGAGGTACAGAGATGAAATCGTGGAACCTTTTGTGGTTCCGTTTGCAGAAAACGCTGGGGAAAATTTCATTTTCATGGACGACAACGCCCGTCCCCACACAGCGAGGGTGGTGACACAGTACCTGGCGGATCATGGAATTGAGCGTATGGACTGGCCAGCGAAATCCCCGGACTTGAATCCGATAGAACATGTCTAGGACATGATGGGAAGGAGTATTGGAGCGCTTGAGGTGCAGCCAAATGGGTTGCAGCAGCTTGGTGTGGCCTTGGAGGCTGCATGGGATGCAATTGATGTCAGGGATGTTAATCGTCTGATAAACTCAATGAGACAGCGGTGTCAGGCTGTTATTGCAGCAGGGGGAGGCCATACTCGCTACTATCCATGCTGACATTGATGACAAGACATTTAGGCTAAAATTGTGAAAAAGTTCATATTTCCCTCCTCAAAATTCTCCACAATTTTGGTCCTGCCATCTAGTGCTTTGGCCACAACACCTCCAGGAAGTTGCTTCTGCACATGTCACTGGGCATGAGCAGATCCAATCTGGGCACCATCTTTCCAAGACATAATTTTTCTATTTCACCAAATTCTACAATAATAATCTAAATTATAAGTGAAACTATTTTGTGTACAGAATAACAAATAGCTACATTTAAACCCTAAATCCCCTGCTCCATTTTCATTGTAATATAAAAGGTTTCACTTTCCAAAAAGGTATATTTATAGCAACATTGCCAACCCCTTCCCAAATACATACATGTGCATAGTGCATTCAATCTCTCTGTGCACACCCAGTGCATTTTGCACTGTCATCCATATGTGGATTTAATATATACAGTGGAACCTCCCTTAGCAGACACCTCTCTATTGAGGACAACCTCTCTATTAAGGACACTAGTTTTGCTCCCAAATTGGTTGTTTCCATTTAGTTTGACCTCTCTAATCAGGACACCTCTCTATTAAGGACAGCACTTCTCAGTCCCAAGGGTGTCCTTAATACAGAGGTTCTACTGTATTTTGTAAGACACCTGTCTTTCCTTCACTTATTTCAAAATCTATTGTGCTGTCACGCACAGACACACCAAAACACCCATTTTCAGGTTGTGGCAAGTTTAGAAAGAAGTTATGCAACAACTGGAACAAACCATATGTGAAATTGATTACTGGGATACACCGTCACCCTCTGCATCGCAGCCTCTGGAGCAAAGTTGCCGGCGCACGTCACCTTCCCCAGAAGAGGTTTCGTCCGGGTGTTTGCAGCCCTCCAAGACAACCCACCAGCAGATGTAAAGATTACCCAATCGGAAACTGGTTGGATGAGGGAGGAAACGGCGCACCACTGGTTAGATGAAGTCCTATCACCCTACGTCACCGACAACGAGACCGACCAGTTCCTGTTAATCGTCGATCATTATCAGGTCCACCGGACAGAGAACTTCCGGACTAGAGTCCGCGACAAGAGAGGCAGCCTGGATTACGTACATGCTGGTTGCACATCCCTCGTACAACCGTTAGACGTTGCTGTCATGAAGTCCTTCAAATGTCACGTACGGCGACAATGGAAATCTTGGAAGAAAGACCACACGGACGAACGAGGAGACTGCCCTCGCATCGGCCTGAGAGACGTGACCAACATCATCAGAGATGCCTGGGATGGTGTTGATGAGGACGTTATCGTCAACTGATTTGAAGCACCGTTTCGACCAAGGCCAATCGAAGCTGGACCACATGCTATCTTGGAGGAAGAAGAGGAGACTGCCGTGGATGGACCAGAGTTCGTGAATATAGACTTGAATTGACTGTGGGTGTTGTGAATGATTGTGGGTACGATTCTGAAAGCTGGACAATCTAATAATGTGTATCTTTAGCTTTGAAAAAAAAATTAATCGGGATTTGGATCGTTCTTTTTTATTTCTTCACTGATCACTTCAGACAAGACTGTACATTCAGAGGGATGTTCGGTTTTGTCTCCAGATATGTGACGGACAACTTCTCATTCTTACCAATTTCGCACTGCAAAGTATCTTTTAAAGCCCGCAGCTGGTAAGGGATGATAAGACCCGAAGACATGCTCCATTACCTCCCTGAGCAGTGCCTCACTTTGAAAGGGCAGGTCAATCCCTAAAACCAGCAGAAGCCAATATGTTAGTTAGACTTTTTTCATGGACACCCTGTACACTATCAGCCATTAGCACTGGGACACCCGTTACACTACCAATGACGATTAGTTGAAAATGTTCTGGGACACTCAGTACAATGGCCGAAGGCCCGATCCCATTATCCCATTCATAGGAGACCTACGAATCGGTTTCAACCACCCAAACAATAAGGATTGGACTCGAAACTGAAGTATATTGGATATGAGGCCTGGACAACCCTCTCTGGAATCCCAGCCAATGATCGGCCTTCTCAACAGTTCTGTTCGCCACCCGATGAGTCAGGGGCGGCGACACCAGCTGTTAATGAAGTGGTGTTATTTTCATGAAACTACAGTATGTACGTAAGATTATTTTTGCCAGTAAATTAGCAATCAAAATCTTAGTAAGATTATTCTTATAAGATTCTTATAAGAAAAAAATTGTCATTGTATAAATTGGTAATTTATTACCAAGAAACAAATTACCAAATTTTTGTTCTAATTTTTATCTTACAAAGAAATTACCAATTTTTTAATTACTAAGATTTATCTGACCAATACATTTCTAAGAAATTAATTGCTAAGGTTTTTCTTACTAATTTATTACCGATAAATAGCTAATCTAATTAGTAATTTAATCGTTATTTGATTGGTACGATTTAGGTCCTGGGGGATACACAATACTCCGGCGCAGTGGTAGAATAAGTGCGACATCGCCAACCCAAACCATGACTCTTCCTTCTCATAATGCGAATAGCTGAACCCAACAATGACCTTTCATTTGGATGAATTTGCTTCCCCCAATCATTACCCATCCTTTTCATGCTATAGCTAACCCCAACCATGACCCTTCCTTCTATGCTATAGATAACCCCAACAATGACCTTTCATTTGGCGCTATTGCTGACCCCAACTATTATCTATCCTTTTCATGCTATAGCTAACTCCAAACATAACCCTTCCTTCTCATATGCTATAGCTTACCCCAACCATGACCATTGATTTTGCTGCTATTGCTAACGATACAAATTATGTTCATGTTATAGCTAACGCTAACCATGACCCTTCCTTCTCATATGCTATATATAACCCCAACAATGACCTTTCATTTCGATGCTATTGCTAACCCCAACTATTACCCATCCTGTTCATACTATGGCTAACTCCAAACATGACCTTTCCTTCTCATTATGCTATATCTAGCCCCAACCATGACCATTGATTTTGCTGCAATTTCTGACTATACCCATCCTCTTCATGCTATAGCTAACCCCAACCATGACCCTTCTTTCTCATGCTATAGCTAACCCCAACCATGACCATTGATTGTGCTTGCTATTGCTGACAAATACCCTTTCCTCTACATGCTCTAACTAACCCCAACCATGACCCTTCCTGTTCATGCCATTGGAACATCATTATTATATGCAATACCGGTAGCTATCCCCAACCAGGACTTTGTTAACCCCAACCATTACCCATCCTTTTCATGCTACAGCTAACCCCAACCAGTGACCCTTAATTTTGATGCTATTACTAACCCGAACCGTGACACTTCCCCTTCATGCTATAACTAACCCTAACCATGACGCTTTGTTTTCATGTTATTATTGCTAACCCCAACCATGACCCTTGTTTTGTTATTCCATTGCTTACCACAACCATAACTATTCATTATAATTCTACAGTACTTTTAAAACTGTCTGTAGGAAAACTTGTCAGTCAAAATCAAATAATCGAGAAGAAAAATACATTTTTACTGGTCTGAAATCGAAGGCAGGGAATTGTCTTGGGCAGTGAACTGAAATCGGCTGTCCTAGCTGACGACTTTTTAGCTAAGTTGACCAAATAATGGTCAGCGGAGATATGGCGGTTGTCCTTCCATCCGTCAACTTGTGCTGGACACTTTTTGAGCTTGCTCAATATTACATTCGGAATTCCATGCGTGGGTAGCGGCCCCTTTGAGGATGAGCACGCGTGATTCGTCAGGCTATTCTCTTAATTGCCAATGACACCAATTTCGAAATGTGTTTTGGAGGCGCTTTTCAAAGAATGACCAATTGATGCTCTACACCGCTGGAGAGACCGTGATCTCCTCTTACGGCAAATCACTTCATTTATGTGATGAATACAGGTCAGTAATTAGCGCAGCATTAGCTCCAAGCACTTGAAGGAGTGGGCAATAGCATCAAAATCAAAGGTCATGGTTAGGGTTAGTTATAGCATGAAAAGGAAGGGTTATGGTTTGGGTTGGCTTTTGCATGAAAATGATAGGCAAGGGTAGAGAGCAGCGATAACCGATTCCCGTAGCCATTACATGCAAAGACAATTGTAAACAAACCATTTTTGGCATATGCAATCATGATCACATATCGGAGAGACAAAAAACACTCGTTTGCATTAAGTTCAATGATCTGCATCAGAAACATTGACAAATGTGATCATGGTGCGTATGGGTTAAGAATCAATTTTACGAAATCGATCGCCTTTTCAAAGCAATCGATATAAAAATTATCAGCTCATTCTTTGCTCTCTTTAAACAAATCTTTTCTATACAATCATTGACATAGGTTGTTTTGAAAATGATAAAACACTGTATTATTCTATCCAGTACATGAATTTTGTTGTGTGTGTCGAAGGATCCAGCAGACGCAACAAGGGACGCCATATCAGAGAGGTGACTTACCTTGCTGTTTTGGTTATTCACAGGTTGTTTTAATTCACAGGTTTTCGTAATTCACAGGTTGTCTAATCACAGAAACAGTAATCATGCCATCACGGTCCCACCAGTTCATGTATTTGGTAATGTGTGTCGCAGCAGAACAAGGATCACCAGATCGGAGAGGTGACTAAACATTGGGACAAATTCATAAAGGGCATTTAAGTGTTAGACGTGTGTAACTTCTCCCTAATCAGTTTCAGGGCCTATTCATATTCTGTGAAGATTTACATGAAGGACCTGAATCTGTCTATTCAGTAGTTAAACGCTGTTTTAAGCTAAACGCCCTTTATGAATTTGGCCCGTGTTTCGTAATTATATATTCAACTTTATCCTGATCAACGCCTCGATTGTAGCGGAGCTCTGATGCTACTCTGATGTTTCCAAAATCAAGTCGGCCGTTTTTTTACCGATAAAAAAGCCAAAATAGCAGGGCCCCTGCACCAGGAAAGAGGCTAACTGTGCTTTGGAATTGGATCTGCGACTAAGGGTCAATCATGAGATACCAATACGAACCCTCTATGGTGTTGCTAAAATTCCGTCGAAACCCGCGCCAGTTTTTAATTCTACACACTATAACTTTTTTTCAGTATCTATAATGAGTGAGATCGTCAGGGAACTTGCACAACGGCTTTTATTTGACGATTACGCCATCAGTTGTTTTAAAAAGTGATAAACTTTTGCCGAAATGATGACCAAACGAAGCGGGATGTGCATAATTATTATTTTGCATGGTAAATGAATTGTGTACTTATAACCTTTGATAAATTGTGAATTACATGTTCACGCCATAAAACGTCCTTGGCTTCAGTTGTTGTGTCCGGTATTAGGCCGACGAATGTTTAGGTTCACCACTTTATCCTGCAGTCTCAGCGTATGTGATTTTTGTACATAAATACATTTGAGAAGCCCGTGCAAGGCAAAATGCTGCATTTCTTCAGAACCAAGGAGGCTGATGGTTGAGTTCCTAATACTCTCAGTTCGCAAACAAAACCAAGGTAATTGATTTGTCTTTGAAACTATGATTTGTAGTACCAAGGTATGCTAATACTTCGACAATTACATCCTTATTGATCCGTTTCCGTAAGAATGCTTGACTTGATATATATCATGAAGTGACGTGATTGGGTTTGCAGGTTATGATATTTTTCCTAAAGGTCACCCCTGGTCGCCGAGAAGCAATATTGTTCAGGGCAGGTCGCCCAACTTACCGAGCAGTCTGCCCTGGATAGTGCTGCCGTGGGGGAATGGCTGCATCACAAGAAAAACAGCACACGTGCACCCTCACTGGTGAATATAAAAAATAAGCAGTCCATCTTGCGACATGAACAGTATGTTTTTGTATGATGCACAAAATTTCGATGGAGAAAGACAGCGGGTTACTCTGTGGTGTAGGCACAAAATAAATCCATGTTTTACAATTTCTTTGCTATCCAAAGGACAAACCGGCGGTGCACTTTCCAGGGCTTCTCCTAAACCAACTATTTAGGCTAATCATTAGCTTGCAGAAATGATTTAAATGACAGAATTCACAACACGTTGCCCGTAATAAGTTTTTGCTGATGACGCTGTTGACATAACTTTGTGTTTCATAACTTCTTCACGCAACCTATATGAACCAGAGAAATCAAGTCCAAACTTAAATTTCTCAACCTTGGTTCAGTGAGAAGGACCTGTGGCTCCGACACCTGGGCCTAATGGGACACTTATCTTTCTTCAAAAGACACATCAGGTACCCGTGTCATATTTCTTGTTGATGTCTGCCTATATATGGCAGGCGGAATGTCCAGTTATTCAATGAACTAAGTTTCTTTCGAATAAACTAGGTTTATTCGTGAAGAAACTTAGTTTTCTTCACCAATAAACCAAGTTGTTTGCAAAAAACCTAGTTTATTCGAAATAAATTAGGTTTATTTGAATAATGGACATTCCGCCTAATGAAAGAACTTAGTTTATTTGATTACCCCTACTATTGGTCAATAAACTAAGTTTCTTGCAAAAAAACCTAGTTTCTTCACGAATAAACTAGGTTTATTGGCGCGAAATGTCCAGTTAATCAAATAAACTAGGTTTATTGGTGGAACAACCCAGTTTCTTTAAAATCAATTGTGCTTTTTTGAATAAACCAGTTTTTTTGCAATAAACTTAGTTGATTCATCGACAACCTATGCTTTTACCAAGTATGAAGTACCATAATATAGCCACCTAGATTCGAGGTTTGGAGTGAGGTCGCCCGGATGGTGACGAGGTAAAAAGTATAGGTTAGCAGCAATAAACTAAGTGTTTTGCAAAAATCTTAGTTTATTGACCAAAAGTATAGGTAAGGTGGCGAAATGTCCACAACCTATGCTTTTTGGGGAATAAACTAGGTTTATTTAGCTTCGGGGGACAAACTGATACTTTTGGTCAATAAACTATTTTTTTTGCAAAAAACTAAGTTTCTTTCGAATAAACTAGGTTTTTTGCAAACAACTTGGTTTATTGATGCAAAAAACTAAGTTTATTCACCAATAAACCTAGTTTAGTTTTTTGCACCAATAAACCTAGTTTATTTGCGAATAAACCTAGTTTATTGCGAATAAACTTAGTTTATTAAATAACTGGACATTCCGCCTGCCATACCTATGAATTATATTATTATTCCTTGATCGTGGGTATTCAATAGTGCAAATTACAAATCATTTTTCTGTACACAATTGTATCAGCGTTACCTGGGTATGTTAGGGTTCAAAAATTGCGTCATATGCTATTAAAGGCCGCAATGGATAACCCTAAGGATGACCTCATAAGTCCCCTTCCCAATGTCGCATAAAATCTTCACTCATGAAACGAAGGTCATAGAATCCAAGTACTGTAGGCATTCGATCAACCACACCGATGACCCCGTGAAATCGAAGAATCTGATAATAAAAACAGATAATTGAGGAGTGACATCTTGTGTCAGAAATTTGGTTCAGTGAGGTTGTTACCTCCGCAATCCCTCGACTAGTGGTTGGTTGACAGTATCACCAGTATAACCTGTTGTAAGATCCGCAAGCATAACAATTGTAAACCGGAGAGTCGCAAGCAGTTTTAACTCAGGAGGCAGCGCATAATTCCTCCTAGTTTCCGATTCGTGGTCATCCCTCACAAGAGTAATGTTTGCCGATCAAACCGATATCGCTGATATAATTATAAGTCGTTTTAGAAGTCCTGTGGATTGAGGCGATCACGAAAAACCC
Source organism: Lineus longissimus (assembly GCF_910592395.1). Classification (NCBI taxonomy): domain Eukaryota; kingdom Metazoa; phylum Nemertea; class Pilidiophora; order Heteronemertea; family Lineidae; genus Lineus; species Lineus longissimus. The sequence continues at coordinate 9,376,201 of NC_088323.1, read as the reverse complement.
TTTCCCTGCGAATTGCTCGCATGTGTGCAATTTCATGTTGCCAAGCCAACATCAACAAACTCATCTCCGATGAGCGCCGTGCTCAAAATGAACTGAAAGAACCAGTCCACTTAGAGTTAAGACTGCCCCGGAGGTGTCTCAAACCTAAGATTCGATTTGAGTGGGCCACCTGACTTAAGCATATTTATGAATATGACTTATTTTTAGTAAGTACCCCACCTAAACTTACGATGCATTTTAGGTGCCCCACTTTGACTTAAGTAGCTTTATGAATGCGGGCCCAGGGGTCACCATGTCAAGCTGATACGTTAACATAAATCAAACAAGCCACTAGGAACATTTGGTCCCTTAATCTGATTGGGCGGTATCATCAAAAACTTTGTTCAGGAGCTACCCGTGCTTATGTCGGTCAATTGTCGGTGTATCATTTCATCAGATATACATGTATTGGCGCGTTTTTCTTTGTTTCTCAATATGAAAGAGTTATGATCCCTTGGGCTCTCTTTTGTTTGCAGACATTGAAAAATGTGGATATACTTATAGTTGATGCTGGTGTTATAAGTATTAACCTCAAATACTAAACCGTAACAAAAGCAGTACACTCCTAATGGAAGAGTGGCTGTTCTAATTACTCTACCCATCATGTATAGCTTATGTTCAGATTGGCGATACCATTAGGACATGTCTTATTGAAATCTTAGAAAAACCTAACGTTTTGATTCTGTAATTAAGCCACATCAATGTTATGCTGTTATGCATTATGTTGAAGTGTTGTTGTGTCTTTATTACGAAGTCGCAGCGGGGTACGTGTGATTCAGCAAAGAGCCTTAAAAAATCAAGCTCAAAAGCGGATTTCGCACGACTAGCGATTCAGCCTATTATCAACTTTTTTCCCGGGGCGGCAAAATGTAACTTGTCATTTCCTGCTTAAAAGTTCAGCGTAGATCAGTAGAAACTCTACGATGAACATGTTGACAATATAGGGCCAACAGTTGGCTCCCTCTCAGAAACTCGTGTACGACATGATGAAGCATCGATTGCTTCGATAATGATTTGGCGCGGGTAGGGCATTGCGTTGCTCGTGCGAAATTCGCATTTAATTCGGAGTGACGCTCTGATTGGGCGCTTTTTTTTCTACCGGCACAATTCGTCTGAAGAGTATGGATTTCGCCTGGGTTTTGAAAGGCAGAGTATATTATCAACTGGTGGCTTGATAATTCTATTACCATGCTTACTGTACATGTATGGATACGAAAATGGTTGGTTCTGGGACATGTCCTTAAACACATCTAAGATTGTGAGTGAATGCAATCCTTTGTCCTAGTGACATTCTATCCAAAGACATTGACTGTATAATCAGCTCAACTGAAATATTGTGAAGGAACTAAACAACTACATGTATAATGTAGCTGAGGCTAATAATTTCGTTTTAGCCATATGGTGTATTTGTGAATGTAAAGAAAATGTCGCATGCAAGTATTTCTCTAAAGGAAATCTATGCAGAAACCCTTTGACCTTTCTCTAGGAAACCAGTGTAAATACAAATCGTCATAAAATTTCTATTCAGAATCTAATAATTTCTAAATTGAATGATAATGAGTCATACATATAGTTTTTTAATGTATGCTTTAAAACGTTATTTAAGTTATATAGAATCTATCTGTTTATTGGATCTAGTGTATAGGTTGGTTATTTTACAAGCCTAAACAGATTCTATACACGTATAGCTTCCATATAACCACCAGGCCATTTTCATTTAAGCTTTGCTACAGAAAGTTTTGACTAGGATATTTGCGATGAAACCATCACTATCTCGAGAAAGCAGGTTGTCTAATTGAGAATTACATTGGATGAGTTCGTAGACCGTGTAAATACAATTTGATATGTCGAATAGCTATAGGGACTATTGCACAGCCTGACAACATGGACAAAGCTTCAGCAAGTGTAGTGTTTTCCTCATTCCATTTCATTTCACTGCATAGTGGAATCAATAATGATTTAACTTTGGCAATCTTACGAGTTCAGTCAATTCTTCGCTGTAGCGTGGCATGCTCGAATATTCAGTGGTGCGCTGCTTTTTTCACCACCTACCTGATCGACCATGTAGGCCATGATCAAGTCAGAACTTGTTATCTTCACAAGGATGTTGCTACCAAAGGCTGGAATTGCCGGGATTGGAAAACAGGGCATCAGCTTTGGAAAAAGCAGGTATATAATATTTTAGTTTTCATATTGGCAACCCCCCTAAAATTCAACTTGTATGAATGACTCGTTCGAGCACCAATCATGGTAGAATTTTCTTCGGCGATCGTGTATATGAATGATACATCTGGCCGATGCGATGTCTTAATGATGAAATACTCACAATGGAAGGAAAGTATCACCACTACACGTGAACTTCGAGTTTATAAAACCATCAAGAGTACCATTAGAGTTGAGGAATATTCTCGACCTGGCGATGGATCGTGTCGACCAAATATAGAACTCGCACGACACAGTGAAATCGAACTGGAAATGAGACAATATAACGTTTGTACCAATGTGGCTGTTGAAACAGAAACCCAATTCTCGTTCGAATGCATGGCGTACAGTCAACTGAGGAATAAAGAATAAATCGTTCACCTACACTTCAACTTTGAGGGTGAATTATAAAATCGTCGGATGATAACTTCAATTCAAATGAATTGATGAACATTTCTCAGTGATTTGTGTACCAATAGTATATTAAACCTGTGCCTTAGGCGTATATATATGAGAAAGTCGTCTTCCAAATTGTGGACTGCAACTTGGATAGACACTTCGTGGTATCCATCTTTCACACTGAGCCAAGTTACGATTAATAACATCACTGTAAAATGCCGATGGAATAACGCTATGAATTTAAAACTAAATACTACTAGATATAACTGTGATTTAACCTCGAAGATGAAGTCCGAGTGGAAGTATGAACGGGCCATGGCTCCAACTAAGCGGGATCTGCGGGTTAACGAGCAGTTTTCGTAGATTCTGCTTTAATGCCATGTCTGTCGGGATGGGATGCCGAGTGGAGCGCAACTTATTTAGTATACATGGTATCCCAAATAGGCATTATACATTGATAATGGGTTGATACAACCGAAATGCACAGCAAGATACTGCGGCCTTCCATTTCCCACATGTAATGTATTAACTTTAGAATTTGAACATATTCATCCTTTAAAACTGGAACACTACATTCAAATATGTCATATCTTTACTTTCTACCGAAACGCCGAACTAGCAGAGGGGCAACTATCGGTCGTATCGTGATGTAAGGATCTATGGCCCATTCCCAGCATGGGTGGCATCGGTCTTTTACCACACGAAGTTGAGGGTTATAGTCACGGTGGCTCTTTTTCATTACTCCTTGAGCCCTCATCGTAATGTCTACGTCTTCAGCCAAGATAGCATAACCGGAGAGTTTAGAAAAAAAAGTAATTTTCATTTTAACGAGCTCGCCTACATTGCTGGCGAATATGGCAATGGTGTAATAGGTGTTAGCACTGGTCATGGACGAAAGTCTGTCTATGAAAAATTTCAAGCATTTCATTTCGATTTGAATGAAAAATTTAATCGCCGAGAGTTGATTCTACCGTATGATGAACTTGAGAAAAGCCTCGGTCCAAGAAATTCGACGTTCAAATATTTCAAAATGATTTCATGCGGTGAGAATGTTTTCTTGGAGATGACCTTTCGCAAATTTCGAAATAGGGTAAAAACGCTATCTGTATCTTGGTTAGATTGGTATAAAATAGTAAATGTAGGGCTCGTTCTTAAACTTCAGTATGTTAAAAGCCTAGAAGAGGTGCGCTACTCTCTTATGTCTGAAGCGGACATATATAAATCACGTAATATGGATAACATCATGCTAGAAGGTATAAAATGTGATTTAAATGGTTATGTCTATAACTCATCAGCCAGACCACACTCCATCACCATCTTAGAAAAACCGTACGAGCATAATACAACAACTTCGATTATCTTTCGTGATGACTTGTTCAGAAAAGTAGGAGACTCCGCAATTGTGTCTTTGCTCGGATCATGCGTCGTCGTTGAGGTTCATCGGTCGAAAATTGTAAGCAACTCCCTTTTTGACCCAAAGGAGGCCTATAAATTTCAACCTAAACTTGCCATATATATTCTAATGTTAACTTTGGAGGCATGTCTTGAACAATCTGATGTGGATGTTCGGCTGACGTTATTGATGAAATTAGATGCGAAGTTTGTGTCACATCATATGCTGATTGTTGGTGCTAATGAAAGAATAATCGCTTGGCCAAAATATATTATTAGTAATCCGTTGACCGCAAAAGTATTTGTGGTGTGAGGAAAAGACACGTATTCTGCGTGAACAAATTAAAATCCCATTTGCTGATTAATAGAAACCTGCAGCAAAAAAAGCACTTGAAATGAAAATATCATAGGGAGCTTGAACGGCACGGTAAAAACGGAAGAATAGAAATTAGTTCTTAATATTAAATCTGAGCAGTTTTGAGGACGGTTGGCAAGTCCTCTCTTTTACTTTTATCCCGTGGATCGTATATCATTTAGCTCCCCACAACGTTCAATGCAAACAATATGGTTTTGTACGTCAACATGTCTATCGTTCTTCCAAAACGTTCTTTTTAGTACTGTAATGTATGTGGGTGGCAAAATGGATCAGTTGAATATTCAGATTGTTTTTGTCCAATATCTTTCGATGTATAAAAATGCTTGGGGTAATTCATTGGCCATGAAACATCCTAATTAGCACATCATAATTGTATCGCATCAAAAAAAACACTCTTATAACTGGCAACTGTCAACTTATCTTAGTCAATGCAAGTAACTCGTTTAGTGACTACACATCTGCATCTACATGTATCTGAATTTAAATGTGCATGTATTGTTTCATACAACCTTATTCAGAACATCAACCAAGATCCTGGCTGGCTTCAAACATTCCATGGTATTTGTCAAAGAACAGTTCGTTCATAGCACTGGTTATGTTTTTTCGCCTGTATAATGACGGGAACAACATGTTTAAGAAGGTGAGAATACAGATATTGCACAGCTCTGAGGGGATCTACAAGTTTTCAGACCGTTATCATTTCTCATAATGGTAATACTGCGAAATTTTCCTAGAGTAGAATAAGTATGGTTTAAATGTATACATCCAAGCTAAGCATTCCACTTTTCAATAGTGCATAAGATGGCATTGCATGAAGAAATTCATTGATATCTTGGATCATATGGCTTTCCATACTCCACAATGACTTGTAGGTGTATTTACACACACGATAATTAAGCAGAACCGGTTCGTTTGAAAGGCGTTCTTTTAAAGTGGGTGACCGTCTTTCAAATCATGAGATTTTGCCCTCGAACTGATAGGCAAGAAAGAATTGGTGGAAAGAGTTCGACCACTATATATACTTTTATTGCCTACAGCTCTATACATGATGTTGGGAATTGAAATTGAAAGCATGCGTTATTCGGGGGTTACGTTTCAGCTTGCGTCTTCTTCCTTGTCAAAGTCAGAGATCTAGAAATTTATCCAGAAGTATTAAGGTGGCATAAAGGGGTGGGCGTTTGTGGTTTCAGAGTGTGAGGGGGTATAGGGGTGTCTGTTGACTTTGCTGTAAGAGAGACTAGGCATGGTGCCAGTCTACAGCTCTATACATGATGTTGGGAATTAAAATTGAAAGAATGCGTTATTCGGAGGTTTCAGCTTGCGTCTTCTTCCTTGTCAAAGTCAGAGATCTAGAAATTTAATCAGAAGTATTAAGGTGGCAGAAAGGCGTGGGCGTTTGTGGTTTCTGAGTGTGAGGGGGTATAGGGGTGTCTGTTGACTTTGCTGTAAGAGAGACTAGGCATGGTGCCAGTCCCTCTTAAAGCACAGTCAACAGACAACCATGCCATCCCTAGCTTCGCACGATATTGACCATTCTGGGAAAACTCAATGAGGAAGGTGTGATCATTGGCATAATCTATTATTTGCCCCTGCTCGAGGTAATCTTGCGCACTGTTGCTTCTGCTCACATACATCGCGCTGGAAAACGTCTCGTACAAAGAAAGTCTGGCATGCGCCAGACTAATTAGTAAATAACTTCTGGCTGCGCGAGACTACCATGATAAAAATGACCATTGCGGAGACTCTGTGACGTAGGCATGTATTTTTACAATTAAAAATGCTCTCAAAAGGCGATATGGAATGATTATTTATTAACATTTCCTGAACTATATACCTTCTGATTATCACTTCACATAAATAGGTCGGCGTTAAGTCGCGTGCTTTTCTTTCCTCGTGACAATATACAACAAAATAGTTACAACCCTATAATCGCGCTATAAGTCCATAATGAGATCACGGTGACCCGTTATAAATGTTTCGCTATTTTGCCGCTACGCGGCGCGTTGGGTCCTTGCGTCAAGGTGAACAGTCTAATCAACAACTCTATCACAGTTATTCCTTTACAAATCAATTATTGGAAGAGATCGATCGGAAACATAGGAAGCAGAAACTGGAATGAAGGAATTATCAGCATTTGAAATAAAGTCGGGCTTGACTCCTGTCCTCGTGCTAAAGTCGCCAGTTAGAATGTCTTTGCCCTTGGTGAAGTATGTCTGTATGTCCTATTGTAAAATTTCCCACAATTCACTGTCTTGTGACTTGGTGAAGGTAGAATTCCCAGGACTACAGAAAGTTATCCCAACAAGGATCCTCAGGCGGCTTAGTGGGGGTAGCCTTTACAATACTCGAGATATAACTTGAAACGTATTTTTCAAGATATAGGGAAAAAAATGTCATTTCAGCGGCCAATTCAAAATCCAAGATGGCCGCCGAAATTTAAATTGTGGCATTAAATTGGACGGGTTCAGAAAGCTGGGTATAGGCGTTGAAATCCATCCTTCATATGTTACAATACTTGCGATATAGTTTGAAACGTATTTTTCGAGATGTAGGCAAATTAGTGTCATTTAAGCGGCCATTTTGAAACCCAATATGGCCGCCAGTATTTTAATGGTGGCATTTTATTGATTGGGTTCAGAAAGCTGGGTATAGGCGTTGACATCGATCAAATATCTGCTCTAATACTCGAGAAACAGACCAAAATGGGTGTTTGTGTTCGGCCTGAATTTGGACACAATCAAATAAAATTCCTTTTCATATTTTTCCATCAATCTCAGCTTTTCAGCCTCTGTAAAGTTTGGTTTCCTTGTCGACTTAAGTAACAGGATAATGCAATCTACGAATATCTACGATTTTGCGTAGAAAAAAGGGCCAAAATCAATGGGGGAAACAAAAGTTGCCTTAGTTCCAATACAAAACCGAGTAATCTAGCACCCATTATCCTATTACTACAAGCTGTACAACTACAGTCTGTAAGAAGTAACATAACTGGAATATCATTCTCTTTGAAGATAATTTACTGGTTTTCAAATTCAATGATGAAGAAGCATATGACTTTTAGTTACGTCTCTAGTCGGAGAGAATAGCTTAGCACCGAAGGTGGTGAAAATAAAAGAACGTAAGAACCGACACCTTCAGTGGTCATCCTCAAACAGTCTCCCCTGTTTTTTAAGCTTTAAAGTAAAACAAGATATTAAGTACTATCCTGTTCTAAGAAGCAAGACACACATTTCACTTATGATTTCTTTAACTTACAAATAACTGTTAATACAAATAACTTCTTTAATCTTAAGGGAACCGACATGGTTCCAGGACTTTAAAGCTTAAAAAACAGGGGAGACTGTTTGATCGAGGATGCAGAAGCAACCGCTATTGAACTACCAGAACCAGTTTAACATAGCTGTATGGTTTACTACCACTTGTTGTGGGATTTCAATATACGACCATTTGAATCACAGTGATCATTTGATTAGGTCAATTTACAGGTTTCATCTTACTATGAAATGTTAAAGATACTTAAAAATATAGAGATCTAGAGATCCTCTCATCATTGATGGTGATAAAGCCGTTTCATTATTAACATCAATCTTACCAAGTTTAGCATTTCTGGGTGCAATTAAAATATTGTTATTGTAATTAACTATCATACCCATCTTAAGTACCATGTCAGATCCAATGATGTAAAGCCATCGTGATATTACATAATCCAGTCTTGTATGTGTATCAGATAATGATTAATCTGGTACCTTGCAATTGAAGTTGGAATATGAAGATGTTTGATAATGTTTTACACATGTTTTCTACATGTAGCACACTTACTTTATATTACATATCATGTTTTTTTGTCTCAATAAACCATACGATGAACTGTTCATCTAATTTGTTTTTGTTGTCACATGGATACGTTTTGTTTTGTAACGGAGAACAATGAATAAAATCATTAAGCCAGAAGCTACCATCAGTCATCAGAATCGATCTTACCCATGCTATCCATAACGGTTAGGATCACGCCGTTTGACAACTGTTATTGTTCCTTAGATTATTCCTACTTGTATAATTTGCCACGGTCTAAGCAACCGTTAATTTTTCAAGTCCGAGTAAGTTGAGGTAAATATGAAGAGCACCGCCATAAAGCCATTCATATTAGGCTGCGTAGGGAAGTATTCAGGCTAGGGAATGTGGCTATGTCTATGCTTGGGCGGCGTGACATTTCGGTTGAACGTTTGCCGAAACACATTTAACAATCATGGACAATTGTTAATGGGGAAGACCTAGGCGCTTCGGTTGTCCCCATTATTATATATACACTCGAGCAAATTTATAACAAAATGGTACACGATCATCTTTTGCGCCTCGTTTGGAGCAATTACATGAAACGGCTGTCGTTCCCATTTAGAAGCAGTCATAGGACAGGACCAAGGACATTAGAAGAACCAACTTTATTCATTCAATTACCGACAACATTTATGTTTCATGGCTAAAATTTTTCTTAGGTGAGAATACATCTATTTAGGCATTTGCTTTTATAACTTTTTGACACTGTCACATCTAAATTGTGAAAGTGACCACGCCAATCATGTTAATTGTCAAAGGACTACCTCATGTATGTTAGAAGCGATAGTTACATCGGGAAATATCATCAAAAGAATAACCAATAATTCCATAACTTAGTAAAAACCACAGACATTCCTAACAGGCCATCTTCGATCAGGATTTATTACGACTTTCAGGCCCGGTGTGAAAGGAATGGACATCCTAGGAATGCAGGACACCATACAATAGCTGTGTATTGTCAACGAATGTGGTTGAAGACTCGGAAACTCGGATGTTCAATATATAGTTTTATTTGAAACCTGAAACATATGGACTACATTTAGCACCGGACAGTAAAATAGACATGACTTACAAACAGAGACGTACAAACGTGAAAAAGAATATTTTTTGGTATTTTAAGAATATATGTAAAGAAGGAACCTACAAGACAATAATACAACGTGGAACTAAATGAAATGCATAAAATTAATACTTACAAATCCGAAACTACCGAAACCGAAATGTGTGGTTATCCGGGACAAAGAACCTGCCCTTACTATATGTACTTCCAGACCAAGTGCAGTAAAAATTGTGAATGACAAAAAGGGCGTAAAAGAAGCCTAAAACGTAAAAATAGCTCGTGACGTAAAAAGTGATGCCAAAACCTGACGTGCGAAGTTCGCGAAATTTAAAACTGGTAAATAGAATAAAAGAAAGTCCAAGATTCGCATTATCAGCGAAACACTCTCCCACCTCGACGACGAAGGCAAACGCGCCGGAGCCAAATCAATCATCCTCAGACCAGCCTTCTGCGGGGAGCAGAACAACTATTTTGCTTATTGGCCGTTCGTATTCAGTTGTCGCGGTTTTAACGGTGACGTTGTGCACTTTATCGTTGGACCCGCGGAAAACCCTTGTAATTAGCCCATTTTTCCAATGGCCGCGGAACGGATTTGTTTCCATGACTATCACAAAATCTCCTACGGACACATCTCTTCTCATGGTTTGCCATTTTTTGCGCGGGACGAGCGACGGGAACACATCCCTATACCATCGGTTCCAGAATGAATCAACAATCTTCTGGCAAAATTCCACGCGATGCCTGGGATTGTTTGACTGGAATGGTCCCTGCGGCACTGTGGCTGATGCACGACCCAAGAGCATGTAGTTTGGGCATAGATATGCGCCATCGTCAGGGTCACTGGACGTTCGTCCAATTGGTCTTTCGTTGATCAGGTTTGCCACTTCAAACAGTACAGTTTGTAACTCCAATGCAGTCGCCAATCGCATGTTTCAATGGGGATTTGCACGACCGAATCAATGATTCCGCACACCCATTTTGGTGCGCCGCGGTGGGCGTACAGAATTGCCATTCTGTTCCTCTCTCACAGCACCATTCCTTTATTTTGGCAGCTGATCCTACTAGTTGCGGGCCTCGGTCACTCAGAATTGTAGCTGGAGTCCCACGAACGGACATAAACCTTCGGATGACTTGGCAGAACTCCATGGTTGAATAATTGGCTGTGAGATCCAAGTGTACTGCCCGTACGTTTAAGCACGTGAACAAAACACCGTAATGCTTGCTGATGCGTACTTGAAACGGACCAAATAAATCTACTGCTGTATGAAGGAAGGGTGGTGTCATGGGTTTTAGACGTATCTCCGGGAGGTCGGCCATGAACTGGGTTTCCGCCTGGGCTGCTGTCTTTCGACAGAAAACGCAGCGATACTTCTCAGTTTTTGCAATGCGCGTCACTCCTATGATCCAGTATTTCCTGCGTACCTTCGCAGCAGTGGCCGAAACTCCTAAGTGCCCAAACCTGTGTGCCCGATGAACGATGAGGCGCGATAACCAATGTCCCTGTGGTAGAAGTGCTGGATGTTGCATCTCGAAACTAACAGGGGCTTTGTCTACTCGGCCGCCGACCCGTATGATTCCATCTTCGTCCATGTACGGAGAGAGAGTAGCCAGGCCTTGTTTACATAACATGGGATGCAGTGCAGATTGGGCATGAGTTAAGAGTTTCTTCTCAGCAGTGTTCGTTGAGTTCACTGACAGACACTGGCCCAGAATGTTTTTGACGCTTGTTGCCCCATTTTGCACAGAAGTTGTGTACAAATCGTATGAGTGTCGCAGTAACACGAGTAGCACGCATCAGTGATGAGAATTTTTCCATTTGTGCCAATATGGGCGCTTCTACGGAGAAAGTTGCCACTGTACAGCTCATCTTAAGTTCACTTTCGCTTCCCCTTTGGTCTCGATGTCCTGTTGTCACGTTCGTAAGAGGCCACTCGTCTTCTGGCAGCTCAAGAAATCCAGGACCGCATATCCAGCGTTCTTGCACTTCATCCACAGTTCGACCCCGGCTTACATCATCCGCGACATTCGGAGGGACAATACCGCCAGTCCAGTGCGTTCGATTTCATCTGAATCTCGCCAACGCGATTTGACACAAATGTTTTGAAATTCCTAGGCTCCTGCTTTATCCATGAGAGAACAATCATTGAATCCGAAAAAAGAATGGGTTCTCCAGTTGAAGTCGGGTTTCAGCTCGGATGAAGTCATTCAGCCTGCTAGCCATCACAGCAGCTTGTAATTCCAACCGCGGAATAGTAAGTGGCTTTAGGGGGGCCACTCGTGACTTTGCCATAAGGAACCGAATCTGACAACCGTCTGTGGTTGCCCACCTGAGATATGCAACACTGCCGAACCCACCCAGAGACGCATCACAAAAGATTACAAGTACTGGACGTCCCTCGCACGCCAACGGAGTCAGACAGCGTTCAAACTTGAGCGTTTTCAGGTGTTCCAAACTTGTGAACCAATTCATCCATTTGGTTCTGACGGATTCAGGGAGTTCCTGGTCCCATTGGTAACCTTCCTTCCACAAGTCTTGTAGACCAATTTTTGCAGTCAGGATAACGGGTGTAACGAGGCCTATAACGTCATACACTCCTGCCAACGCGCTTAGAACTATCCGTTTTGTTAGTTTGTCAGGCATGTTCCAGCATGTGCGTTCCACGGTTGCTGAGAAACATTTGGGTATCTTCATGGATATTGATATGTTGTCCTTGTCCCTGTCCCACAACATTCCCAAAAACTTCTCGTCTCCCATCTGATCCGAATTATCCGATGCTGGGTTTCCCTTTCTCCCAAGTTGTTCATTCGAAACCCATTCTTTTATTTTGAAGTGTCCGCTATCGAATATTTCATCGATCTCCTCAGTACGTTTGGTTGCTGCTGGGATAGTAGGTAACGAATCGCCGATGTCATCCATGTAGCGACACCGCTTGATCGTGGCCACAGCCTCCGGGAAGGTCTCTTCGTATTCTTCTGCGGTGAGGTCAATAGCTGTGTTAGCTAGTGCTGGTGATGAGACATCTCCAAATGTTAGCACCTGCTTAACATACACGTCTGGCGCGCGCTTTTCGAAGTCCCGCCATAAGAATCGATGGGTGTGTGCATCACGTACGGGATCAACTAGAATTTGGTGATACATTTTTGATACATCCCCTACGATGGCTACGTGGTTCTCTCGAAATCGTGTTAGCACCCCCAGAAGATTATTGAGCAAATCTGGTCCTTTCCGCAAATATTCGTTTAGTACATGTCCCTGATAACTCGCAGCTGAATTGAAGACGATGTGACACGGTGTTGACTTCTTTTCTGGGCGGTCTACTGCGTGATGACTAATGTAGTGTACAGGCCCTGTATGCGTTTGGATCTCCTCTTGAGTTAGTTTCCTTGCTGATCCCTTTTCCACAAGCGCTTTGATTTGTCCATCATACATTTTCCCATGCTCAGGGTTTCTCATCAATCGTTTTTCTGTTCTGACAAGTTTGGCCTTTGCTTGATTATAGTTGTCTGGTAACTCGGCAGGATCACGACACCATGGTAGTGGTATCATCCAACGGTTCCCAACCTTTGTTGCGCTGTCCCGAATCATCGTTGCTTCCCTCTTCTCGATCAACCCAAGTGGCTTATCTTGACTCTTCTTAACACCTGCGCAACACGGGTTCAATGCTACTCCCATTTCTTCAGTAGACCAGAAAGTTGACATATCAACGGGTTTTAATAGAGAAACCTGATAAAGTCCATGTTTCATTCCATGGTTGACTGCCATCGCCCCAAAAATCACCGTCCCAAGAATTGAATGATGAATGGCAAATCTCCCCTGGACATCTGTGCTCCCACTGAAAAACTTTGCGTGGTCAATACCAATGAGAATATCGACGGGGCCTGCTCCTCGATTTAGTAACGCTGAGTTGTTTTCGCACATATTCAAGCATTTTGGATCAACCGAAGCGATATCAGCACTTATCTTATCAATCGCGATGACTCTAATTGTATACTGAAATTTTCCATCGAGTGACTGTACCTGTAACTTGTGAACTTGTGTTTCGAGCAATTCCTCTTGACCCCCAACTTTGCTGATGTTTATGACTATGTTTTCACCACTTAAGCCTAAGGTGCGTGCGTAGTCGGAACGAATCAATGAAAGCTGTGACCCACTATCAAAAAGAAGAATGCCACTTTTGCTTCCATTGGTTCTAGGATTAATACCATTAACTTTCAGAACAGGCAACAAATTACTACTACACATGCTGACGGAAGTGTTTGATGCAGCTCGGTCAAAAGGGGCACCATGCAGCAACGGATGGTGACTATACGGACAACTTTCACTACCAGTGACAATTTCACAGCGTTTTCGACTGCGACACAGAGCCCTATGTATATTTAAGCAAAAGTAACACGCCCGAGCTTTCCTCACTACAGTCAGTCGCGTTTCTAAGTTCATATCTTTAAAAGTTTGACAGTCTTCAGGCTTGTGCTGAACATCTTTATTGCAAACCCAGCAGTTCCAACTTGTACGTCTCGACGGCACCTGGCCGATTTCCGCTGGGTTTTGGCAGGTTGAATTGTCAACAACCGGCACCTCTGTCCCCTGTTGTGATCGGGCCTGTGGTTGCGGTGATGTAACATCCTTATCGTCTGTCCCGACCAGATTTACAGCATGTTTACTCTGTGAAGAATGTACACTGCGAATTTCAGCACCAGCGACTTGTCGAATCCAAATCTCGCCTTTCATCCACTCAAGCAAGGTACTGATTGACGGTTGAATGCCCTTGGTTTGTTGATGCGTGGCCCATTTCAAACGATCCGAGAATGGAAGCTTTTTCTCTATTAGTCCAATAGTAGTAGAATTGTCAATATTTGACGCACGTTTCAGTTCGTCCAGGGCGTTATAGATTTTCTTGACCAAGTGGTGCAATTCTACGAATTGAGACAATTCATTTGGCTGGACAGATTTGAATTTGTCCAAAGTTCCGATTAACACATCCGATGCCAAACGCGGGTTGCCGTATTTATCGTCGAGCGCCGCCCACGCAGATATATAGTCTTTCTCACCCTGTAACCAGTCCGCTGGCTCCTGGCTGAGGCAGGTTCGTAAGACGTAAAGTGCCTCCTGGGGTGCGTAGCGTCCGTCCACCAAGAACCGAAAATCACGTTTAAAATCAAAATAGTCCAGAATATTCCCACTGAACTTAGGCAACGGTGCCTTTTGAGTCCTGATGCGGAGGTTATTGGATGATTTGTCCGTTGTTGAAACTGTACCCCTTAAGTCGTCCACTGATTTCAACTTATCTGCGTCATCTTCTTAAAGCTCGGTTTTATAATCGTTGATAGACCAGGATAGTTTATCGGATTTTTCAATGATGTCCTCGATCCACGCATTTTCCCCATCTATCTTATCTAAGTCCAGTAACAGGAGATAATGCTCATGCACTTTATTTATTTTGGCCAACGCTTCCTTGAATTTGTGTTCCACCTCTATCACTTCGTTCAAAGGTCTACTGTGGTCAAGAATGTTTTTCACTGAAGTCATAGTGCGGGTTAGAACTGATTTTGCCACTGACCGTGCCTTCCTAGTTGCCTCCACGTCGCCCATGATTAACAGACGTGAAACTGACGATACCAAAGAACGTTTGGGCGTGGTTTTCCCGACAGCTCCTGATCGAACTCCTCCGGAAAGAACGGGCGTGATGGCCCCTGGTCGAGCCTCCTCCAGGACGAGCGAGCGTGATTTCCCCGACGGTGATTGCTGCGGGTCAGTTCTTTGTCCTTGACGGTTGTTTCAAATGTTGAAGACTCGGATACTCGGATGTTCAATATATAGTTTTATTTGAAACCTGAAACATATGGACTACATTTAGCACCGGACAGTAAAATAGACATGAATTACAAACAGTGACGTACAAAAGTGAAAAAGAATATTTTTTGGTATTTTAAGAATATATGTAAAGAAGGAACCTACAAGACAATAATACAACGTGGAACTAAATGAAATACATAAAATTAATACTTACAAATCCGAAACTACCGAAACCGAAATGTGTGGTTATCCGGGACAAAGAACCTGCCCTTACTATATGTACTTCCAGACCAAGCAGTAAAAATTGTGAATGACAAAAAGGGCGTAAAAGAAGCCTAAAAGGTAAAAATAGCTCGTGGCGTAAAAAGTGCCACCAAACCCGAAGTGCGAAGTTCGCGAAATTTAAAACTGGTAAATAGAATAAAAGAAAGTCCAAGATTCGCATTATCAGCGAAACAGTGGTTATTGGTTTGGTTAGGGTTAGCTACATAATCTTCAACTGGGAACTCGGCGACTCTATTTACTTCAACAAAAGGACCGGACTTAGATTCCAGGGGGGGGGGGCTTGCATTTCTTTTACACAGGTTTTGGAAATTAATACGCACTACACACGTTACATGTCTCATGATCACCCCGGGATTTGTGTTATCATAATCGGCTGTTCTTCTAGACACACTCACTCCGACGCTGTATGAACCCATAATATGGTCTTAGAAAATTTACGAGGCCTGGACTGCGGCGAATTATACAAGTAGGTACTGTATATCAGGTGCAGATTTGTGAAGTTGTTAAGACACAGCTGTCCTGGTGCCAAAGGTACCAGATACAGATCTCTGAACTCGTTTGATGTGTGAGGCTGATAAATGATCTTGAAATATCGTGTTTTTACAGTTAGCACATTTGTGACCCGTCACAGCAAAACCAGGTGCATGTCGCTCTGAGCTTGGCAGGTTGAAAAGGACTGTTTGTTCATTTCTCTATTGTCTGCCTTTTGTGAATTTCGTAAATTTCTTCCATTATCTCCTGGAGTCATTTAGGCTCATCTTCTGTTCGACATGCGCCTGGTTATGCTGTGATGGGTCACATTCTTGTCAGACGGAACGGTCGTTTCTTTATTTCAGCATGACTCTCCACGATTCTGGTGCATACATATAATATCAAGTATGGACTAACCTATATTGTTAAAATGAACAATAAGCCTGGACTGCGAAGTCGTGCAGAGCAAAAGCGCGAATTCTCTCTAAAAGACGCCACCCATGGTGTTTGCGTAATATTCTCCATAGTAAGATATCGAGAAGCATCGTGAATTCTCGTAAATTCATCCTTAGATTTGAATACAATATTGATGAGAAAATTTGATCTAATACGATCAAAATATTAGACTCTCCCAGATTGGCCGATGATTTCAGTTCTGCAAGAAAATCACAGGTGTCGCATAATTGGGAGTAAATTCTGCAGGTGACACTTTCCGATAGACGACTCCAATGTCTCATTTCGACCGCAATTATCGTTGTTATATGGAACGGAATCGTTTTCACGGGTTGGGACCGCCAGCTATTCGTCATCGGGATGCTTCGAGCTAGCCATCCTTGACATGACTAATCCCATCCGATGTGTTGGATATGTTTGTTTTGAATTGAGTGTAGAAGTTTGAAATGTCCTTGGATAGAATGTCCGGGAATAATGATTTGACTATACGCTTTATGCTCTCAGCTGTTGACGGTTGAGGCCACCATTGAACATATCAAACAATCCGTCAGAATACAACAGGGCCGGATACTTTTTCCGGGAGGGCACTTTCTACTTCTACACATTCAAAAGTCTAATCCCGGCAAAAAAGTTAAAGGTTAAAGGTTAGTTTGTGTCCTTGATTTCAATGACCACGGGCACTGGTTAAGACGCACTTGGTGAGGTCAAATCCTTTGGTTAACTCTGGATTAACACTATTAACAAGAATAAGCCTGCTGTTAACCAATATATTATATCTCTTTGCAAAGTTTTAAGACAACCAAAAGTTAGTTCAAAATTAACTGTTTTTTTTATTCTAGTGTTCACTCCGAGTTAACTCGCATGACATTGCGTTAACACTAACACATAGAGTTAGCACATTTCCATAGAAAATACTCGTACTGAGCTTCTGTCTAAGGTTTCAATGTGATTATGGCATGTATGGCTTGTAGTCTACTAGATCCGAAGCCATATTGTGCTGTTGCTCGTCGTGGCTGTGTGCGTCTGTACGTATACGGCGGCGGTTACAAACTGTAACTCGACCTCGTGTCAGCTACAGTTAATCCTGGGAGGTCGGTCAACCCATATGTAACTTTACTTTACGAACACGATAGCATCAGCAGTTGAAGCGGTGACAACCAAAGTCACCTAAGCGACAATTTGGTCAAAAATGAGTTGAGTTCATGTAGCAACCTCTTACGGTGAATTCTATTTTTTTGACAGCAGTAGTTTACTCTTTGATGGCAGAACCCCACTTTTTTTCCATACAAAAATCAGATATTGAGGACCCAAAATTAACCATTTTATTCAAACATTGAAAGTCACTTAGTAAACTGGTTCTTACCGCCTCATCAATGTATGCCTCATACCCAGGTGTCGGTTAAATTAACGGATCGAATGTCAATATTATGTCTCTGTGTCACTATGATATTGAGATATTGTTATATTCAACTTTGATATATTTTGCGATATCTCAATGTTTAGTGCAGCAACATACATATCTATTTTGTCATAGTTTGATATCTAAACACAATCATGATGTGAGATAAATGTAGGGTGACTAGAAGTCTAATCCAACATTTATACTTACGTTGTCGAGGGATGCTCTGTCAAATATGCTATGGTCATGGATCATAGCCAAGGCAAAACAGCTCTAAAAGAGAATTTTGTTCATAGACTAGCTGATGATAGTTATAATAGCGTAACATACATATTTCGCCTTTCCAAAGCCTGATAAAGGCGCTACCGTACCAAAGTGGTCGTGAAACAACTTGGTCTTAAGCCGACTTTTGAAAGTGTCAATGTGTAGATAGAGTTTCACATGCTGGAGAGACCGTTACACAGCAACGGGGCACAGGACAAATATAGGATGAGAAAGCACGATCTCCAAAACCTGTCCTAGTTTTCTTCACATAAAGTTGGACAATGTTTGAAGATCGTGTGTGCTGTGGATTGTTCTTCGGTCGTATTATCCCATCGAAATACTTTGGTGCAGGACTGGTCCGCTTAAAACCTTGTATGCCAATTCCTAATAGCACAGGTGTTATATGCCCAAATTCCGCAGGCGGCAAACTACAATGGCAGCCTACTTTTGAATGCGCTGGAGTGGAACAATACTTTACGGAAGACCGTACATAATACCATTGCGGCAATCTAGACGAAATGACCAAGGAGCTGGAAGCAGCATCTAAACATAGGTTATCGAGGACGCTCTTTCTG
The DNA here is from genome assembly GCF_910592395.1 of Lineus longissimus. Lineage (NCBI taxonomy): Eukaryota > Metazoa > Nemertea > Pilidiophora > Heteronemertea > Lineidae > Lineus > Lineus longissimus. Next base: position 9,357,658 of record NC_088323.1, on the reverse strand, counting down.
AATAGGTAATATTCAGCTAACTCCATCGGCGAATCAGTGACTGACTTTCCGAGTCTTAACGAGCAATGGCTCGGTAGTTGGGTTTGCCAAGAACTATGGGTCGCAGATGTTTCTCTGTCTTTAATGGTTGAGGCAGTACCAGGATAAATTGAGGTTGGTGTGATCGATGTTGTCCGAGTGGCACGGGCAGGCAAATAATGTTTGGGCAGGAAATGAACGACTCGACTAAACATATCGGTTGCAACTCTCAGTCACTAAAAGTGTTGTTCTCTGTGATTCAGCATCCATATCGCTTGAAGCAATATATCACAATTACAGGAGAGTTTCGAGCGCAAAATGCTAGAGTTTATTACCACCAGGGACTCCAGGCAGTCGTGATGGCGGCTCCCGCAGATTTTGTCTTCTCATCGCCTCGAAATGTGTATGTCTATCGCCTGAACAAGGCAATGTCTTCTTATATACTGACTGGGCATTTTACTGTGAAAGAGCTAGTCCTCATATCTGGTGAGTATGGGAATAGTGTTGTAGGAATAAGTAATACAAGAGCTAAATGGTTTGTGTCGGAAGTGATGATTGTCAAAATCACCATATTTGACCTTGAAGGTAACATACGGAAACTAAAAATCCCTTCTAATGAATTTAAGACGCGTTTTGTGAGTGGCCGTAAACGTTTTCGGTGGTTTAGAGTGGCAATATGTGGGGAAAATGCTTTATTGGAGCTAACTTATGCGACGAAACGAAGATATGGCAGCAGCAGGACGAAAGGATCCATCGTCGTCACCACACTGTCATTTCTACACTGGTTAAAGATACAAGAATGTGGACTTTTTTCATGCTTAAACATGTAAAGAACTTGGGGTAAGTACGGCGGCATCAAAAGGCAAATTCCCCGTTGGACGAAAGGAGTGGTCAACTCAAAAATATCCAGTGTGATAGAAAATGCATTCATTTGATTACCTTCAGACCTTTAACAATCCGAAGCAAAACTTTCATTGATGACAAAACAAAGATGGAGGTCTTCAATGACATATGGTTCAGGTATTATTATAACGAAGCCTATCTACTTGGAAACAAATACCTTATAGTTGAAGCTGACAAACGCATCAAAATATTTCTTCGAAGTTACGATGTGCATGGAAAGTTTCTAAATGTTTACGAAATCGTTCACATAGCTGATGATCTGGTTAAAACTTAAAACAAATTAATTATTAGCGGGAGTGGCCAAATGAGGTTGCTGATGTCCTTCCAAGCCAGATTTGCCACGTCATATGCTCTCTTTTCAAACCAAAGATGGTGATTTCGTCGGCTGGCCAAGGGGGAAGAGGTGCCAGCGTATACCGTTAGTCGCGAAGATCTATAGCCAAAGAGTTTATTAAAGCCAAGGAAAACTCTCGGAATTCGTTTAAAATAGAAATCATATCCAAATGCAAGTGGTACGGGATCAAAAGGTGAATGGACATACGAAACAAGTTGTGTGTTGGTTCTTGGCTACCTTCCTGTCCAGTGGTTGTTAAGTATAAGGTTATATTATATTACAGCCCTGTGAGGGTAGCCTTGCGAAGGCTTAAAAAAGCCCTGCAAGGGCCAGATTGAGAAGAACCGAGCAAGGGTGTCTGCCAAATCAAAGGGTTATAGGGGTCATGTCCAAATTTAGAGAAAATATAGTTTACTTTCCATGTGCGGCCTGACCCGCTTTATGTCTATATATACTCAATATACTAGTATACGAACATGGGTAGTTTATACGGCCTACTGCCGGCTGTTATAAAACGCGGAAAAATCTAACTTGGCTACAGGGTGGCTACCTGAACCGCAGGTGAGAGTTTGCATATTAGTAGTGTGCATTGTTGTGCGCATGAAGTTCCCCTGGTGACAGGGTCTTTGACAATCCCCATTATATGGTGCGCTGCATGCGCCGTAAATCACAAGCACCTTGTAGTTAGAAATAAACTCATACTCCAGACGGGCCGCAAAGTAAGTTTTTGTGATTGCTAAAAATAGACTCCAATGTGCAGTCGCATATGGTTATATATATATAAGCTCGAACCTAACCATATGCGTGTACATATTATATACGCATTGGAGAAGTAATAATCCAAACAAGAAGATTGAATGAATGATTGAGTTGAATTGAATTGAATCGAATCGAATTGAATGCCTTTCCCATGCTTGCCCTGAGTTTATATACTCGCCACCAGCTCGGAATGCCTTGGTTATCAACTAAGGTTTCCGTCATGATCTCCTGCTCACAGGTGGTTGGAATACGCTCCAGAGCTGTCTTACAACCAGAAGAGGTAGACTTAACGGCCTATGTACTAATTGAGGACAGCCTAAAAATATATTCTCTCACGAATTCCATACCTTTTGAGAAAGTCTTCCGAGGTGCTGACGTATTCTCAAGAATCAACAAGTTTTATGTTTAACATTCCAAGATAACATATAAATTACAAGTAGGTACATGTGCCTTTGAGTTAATAGTTAATTACAAATATACGCCTTTGAGTTTACAATTGAGCTTCTGTGACAGCCAAGATTACATGAAAATAACTATTGGATCCTTTACCTCGACATTCTAGATCTATCCCTCGACATTTCACGCTTCTCCATCTACTAAAATTCCGTTTGGAAATACAATTTAATGTCACAATGTCATTTGAAGGTTATTGCACTAGGAAAAAGAAGGAGTGATAGCCTGCTGTGCAATCACCCGTTACCCATTCCGTTGACTTGATCAACTGCCAGTGCGACCAGTACGATTATTCATGCTTGAACGATATCACGTGCGAATAATATATTTTTGTTTGAATGACCAGCGTGACAATGGTTGCCGAGCAGCAGCCTGCAAAAGCTTGATACTACAGCCATAAATTCACTCAGACTATAACTACAAAAAACACACAGTGCGCCCCCCCCCCTTGCATTTCTTAGATTTTCAATAATATTAATCAAAGCGAACATTTTGACAAAGAAGAAGATGCAAGCTGAAACCTCCGAATAACGCTTTCTTTCAATTTCAAAATCCAACTATTCTGTTGTATGGCAAACAAAGTTTCGTGGTCCTGTATCTTTCCATCAATCCTCTCTCATTTTATGGCATAAATGTCAGGCAGTGAGTTGCAGGTTAATCCCCGTGTTTACTATTACAACATCGATGGCAAAGTTTTCGAGAAGGTGACCAAGGTCTTGGACCTTGGTGTTGTAGTGATAAGCGACCTGACTTTCTCTTCTCACACCAGTGCTATTGTTAAGAGAGCCAACCAGACATTGGCTACGGTGCGGCGGGTCTTCGATAAGAGAAAACATCCTAGGTTGATGCGTCCTCTTTTCGAATCTTTGGTCAGGTCTAAACTTGAATATATAAAATACTGCGTCATTGGATCCCTTCACAAGAGACAGCTTGATCAAAATCGAGCGTGTTCAACGCCAGGCAACTAGGTACATGCTTGGTGACCAATAGGATTACAAGGAGGCTTTTATGACGTCACCCGAATGAATAACACAAACGCAGTGTTTAATTAATTAATGGCCAAATTTATTATTTGGCGGACATGCCCGACATGATCAGAAAAGGGGGTATCCCCCAACAAATACTATGTACACGCAGGCACGAATGCAAAGACATGACACCTTGTCATGACATCATATAAGCTCAGTGCAAAACCTCGCGCACGCGCTCAACAGGGCTTCACCATGAAAAGAGGTGACGTCAACTCAATGACGTCATTTAAAAATTCTGGTTTCCCAGACGAAGCCCTATGTCACGTGACCGGAATTTGGCACTGCAAAAAATCACGTGACCTGCAACAAACCAAAATGTGACTATGAAACCTAAAAGTCACAAAGAAACCCTGCAAGGGGAGGCTGAGAAAAAACGTGTTCTCTTTTCTTTCCGTGCAAAAACGAAGAGGCTAGCTGCACGTGATCGAATGCGCCACTGCACCCCGCCTCAATTAGCATAACAACACATGCGCAAGACATCCGGCTAAGCGTCATAAAAACATTTATGCCACCCTTCTGTTTTCATAAAGGGCATTTATGACGTCACCCGAATGAATAACACAAACGCAGTGTTTAATTAATTAATGGCCAAATTTATTATTTGGCGGACATGCCCGACATGATCAGAAAAGGGGGTATCCCCCAACAAATACTATGTACACGCAGGCACGAATGCAAAGACATGACACCTTGTCATGACATCATATAAGCTCAGTGCAAAACCTCGCGCACGCGCTCAACAGGGCTTCACCATGAAAAGAGGTGACGTCAACTCAATGACGTCATTTAAAAATTCTGGTTTCCCAGACGAAGCCCTATGTCACGTGACCGGAATTTGGCACTGCAAAAAATCACGTGACCTGCAACAAACCAAAATGTGACTATGAAACCTAAAAGTCACAAAGAAACCCTGCAAGGGGTAGACCCCAAAAAACGCGGTAAGCCGCGACCCCACAGCAGGGAGAAAGAAGAAAATAGCGATCATGTCGAGCATATCCGACACCTCTACCGAAGGCCACCTAAATATAATGCATGTAATTAAAAGAATGCACCAGAAGTACACAACTTACTGGCAATGAAAATATAGCAGCGCGGAAGGCGCAGCCTGAGACTGCTCCCTAAAGAAGAACACAAACATTATTGGCAATGAAAATATAGCCACGGGAAAAAGGGGCGCAGCCTGAGACTGCTCCCTTTTAGAACCCGGGTCCTAATTGATGCGAATATATTTACGAAAAGCATCCGACGCCCATCTACCAAGTAGACGAATCTGAGCGTCTGATTTGCCTTGACGGGCAGCTTCACAGGCGGCCCCAATCCTAAAACTGTGACCCTTAAAGCGGGTCGTGTCAAGATTACAGAAGATCAAAACCGTTTTTAAAACTCGATCAAACTCAGCACGAAGAACTGGGCGGCCTGATTGATGGATGAAAAGAGGGCCCGGCTGAGACCCACGTAAATTTAGATAGGATTTGACGGCAGCCACAGGGCAAGGCGATGACCCTTGCCTGACGCAAATGAATTGCGGGCCCTGCGTTTTACTTGACTTAAAGCGGACAACTGAAACAATAATCTCGGTCTCGGACCCGGTGAGATCTCCTAGCTGGAGTGGTTTATCGCTATCAGCTACACTTTTGGGGGAAATTTCACCAATACGCATAAAAGCTGCAAAAGCAAGTTGAAACATGGCCGCAAACATAGTATGCTGGTACAGTGGTGGACATGTGATTGGTAACGCTCCCAACAACCGAACCAATATCTCGCTCGTAATGGGCAGACGAATGTCAGCCTTCGACTTCAATTGTTGAGTCGCACCAAGCATTTTTTTAACGACGAAATTGGAGGAGGGGTCGGGGTGACCGAACCATTTCATTACAAAACAAACGGAAGAGACATAAGTGGCGATGGTTGCTGGTGCGTACCCCTTTGAAAACAGATAAGCAATAAACAAGGTGGTGTCTGAGACAGTGCATGGAATGAGATTGGAGCCAGGTATAGTTTCCCTGCGGAAATTAGTGTACACTGTCCAAGCCCTACTGTACCCTTGCAAAGACGCATCAGAAAGCACGGCACCGGTTAGCTGATTTAAGGAATCTCCAACCGCTCTGGGGATACTTCCGCTGGAATTGCAGTGTTGGTCTCGTCCAACCATGGCGCCCACCTGCGCGCAGCATCCACCTGAAAGCGTGAGATCAAATCGGGTACTGTATTGAGCTTTCCAGGCACGTGCTTAGCTTTGAATTGAACATTTAATTGTAAACACCGCAGTACTAGCATGCGTACTAAAACCATAACCCGCTTATTCTTAGAGGTTTGCTTGTTAATAATATGAACAACAGCTTCATTGTCGCACATAAACAAAATATTGTTGTTTTGCCACAAATGGCCCCACACGTATAAAGCTGCAACAATTGGGTAGAATTCTAAAAAAGTAATATGAAAATGTTTCCACTTTGGGGGCCAAGCCCCATAAACCCAGTGGGCACCGAATATAGCCGCGAAACCAAGGCTACCTGCCGCGTCGGTATGCAGGCGAAGGGTGTTACTGGACGCCCATGCGTCCGTGCGGAAGAAGGATACGCCGTTAATCTGCTTGAGAAATGTTTCCCATACCCGCAGATCTGCTTTAGCTTCTAAGTTAAGATGAATATGGTGCATTGGATTGGAGAAGCCAATAGTTAAATCCTGTAACCGCCTTAAAAAGGCTCTACCCGAGGGAATAACGAGGCACGCGAAATTGAGAAGGCCGATAACAGACTGTAGTTGTACTAATTGCACAGTTCGTTTTGATTGAAAAAGCGCGATTCTATTCAAACATTTCTGGACCTTGTCATCCGGTAACCGCGCCTCCCAACGAAGCGTGTCCAGAACAATGCCAACAAAAGGCATAACTCGATCCGGACCAAAGGTTTTGTCTATGACCAACGGAATACCAACTTCTTTACAAAAATTTAAAAATATGTTAAGCTGAGACTGGCACCTGTCAAAGCCCTCAACTACCAACAAGAAATCGTCGAGGATGTGAACCATGGCCTGAATACCGAGCCTTTCCACGGCGATCCACTCGATGGCCGAGCTGATTTCCTCAAAAATCTTACAAGAACTGGACGACCCCATAGCCAAAACTTTATCGTGGTAAAATTTTCCCTCGAAAGAAAAACCCAAGAGGGGGTAGTCATCAGGATGAATAGGTACGATACGGTATGCAGACTTGATGTCGGTTTTAGCGAGAAATACAGGGTTGTTAAGGTGTTTGATCTTGTCAATAGCATCGTGAATAGTTGCGTAGTGAACTGATTTGGCCTCTACCGGAATACCTTCATTGACCGAACTGCCGAGAGGGGCGGACAAATTATGAATTAAACGGAACTCTCCCGGTGCCTTTTTTGGTACAACCCCAATCGGTGAGGAACGGAAATTTGAGACAGGAGGCGAATCGAAAGGACCGGCCACCCGGCCCGCCTCGATCTCCTTTCTTAGCTTTTCAACAACAACTTGCTTGTGTGCCGATACGGTCGGTAAGTTTGTACAAATATATGAAATAGGATCTCCCTCAAAATTTAAGCGGAACCCCGTAGAAAATCCCTTACGCAAATATGCAACTTTTGTTGGATCATAGCCTCTGAGATACGCGCACAAAGTTTTACCACAAATGGGGGTGGGGAGAGGCGGTGTTACTTTATTGGTTGGCTGACTTAGAGCCAGCTTTTCTCCCGTCGGAATTTTTGTGTCCATCAGTGGACTGAGCTTTGCATCGAACCGTGGGGTGTTCACCTTGGCATTTGGTGCATTGGTGCGTGAACTGACAAACCGCACGGTCCTTGCATTTCCCTGAACGATGGAAAGCCCAACAGGAACCCTTGGGGAAGGAGGAGCCCCTGGATTGGCCGCCGGCACGAAAGGGCTGCTTCTTAGGCTTTTTATCGGAAGCAGGTACGGATTGTGCTTTACCGCGGCCGATAGCCTTCAGCATTGGCACGTGTAAGATATCGTGCCAATCGATGGGCTCCACCTCCCTCCAACGGCGGAAACATTCATCGTAATACCGCCAATCCCCACCACCCGCATGCAATTCTTTGATCGCTGCGGAATACCTTATCAGAGACTGCGTCTCACTTGGGTATTTCAATGAGTAAACCGATGCAAATATGTCAAAAGCCGAGAGCCATTGCATTAAGGTCAATGGCTTGGCTTTAGTGACGGATACAGTATCCGACTCATCGTCGCTGCCACCGGAAGAAGGCGCCGTGGCTCTTAAATCCATGGATGATTTCAAAAAGACGTTAAATGGGACGAATTTGTTTTCCCACACTTTCTGTTTCGTAGAATCCGAAACGCCAAAATGCAAAGGCCAAGCCTTTGAAACAAGCGAGCCATTGCGATCCCTTCCGGACAGCGACGATAAGCCTGCAGGTGCCGCACCTGACAATAATTGGCTAAAAGAGGTCGCTTGATCCGCATGAGACGGACCAGCGCCTTGAATTCCTCCTGGATGTACTCCTTGGGATGCGGATGCACAAGCTCTTGTTGGCTGGTGTTGGTTGACCTGAGATCCACCAACAGCCATCGCCTGCGATATCGGCTGCTGCGAGTCGGGCTGGGGGACCTGAGACCCACCAGTGACAGAACGGAGAGATTGTTCCTGAGTGGCCAAGTTTGAGTCGGACTGGAGGACCTGAGACCCACCAGTGACAGAGCGGAGAGATTGTTCCTGAGTGGCCAAGTTTGGGGTGGCCTGAGACCCCCCCGAACTGCTATTGGTGGCGCTGCCTGGGATCGAGGCGTCCGGTTGACGCGCAGCCCTTACCTCTGTTATCATCTCCCGCATTAGAGACCGCATCTCCGTCTTGAACGACGTCATCGTTGAATCCGCTTGGGCGGGCGTCTCGTTACCGGTGCTGGAACCCGCCACCGGCTCATATGGCTGCTGCCTCTTGCTTTTCGTCTTGGCCTTCCCAACACGAGCGCTCTTTTTCTGCGGGGGCATGATGGAAACCTGAAAGGGTAATTAAGATAGTAGCCCTGGACTTGACATTGGCGTTCTACAAAAGCGAACGAACCTAGAGCTAGCACTATATACCGCCCAACTGTCTCACCAGGAATGCTGCATCTGCTTAAGACCAAGCAATTATGCAAGCAAGAACCCTCTGATAGAAGCTGACTTGCTTAAACCAAGCAAAATGACGCTACCCTCCAGTAGCCAGCTCGTAAAACCATGAGTTGTTGGAGGGCGCCCTGGTAGACCACCGGGTCCACTTCAAGCGATTATCAGAGGGACAAACAGTTACCACTTCATACCGGAAGGGTCGGCGGACATACCGTGAATAGCTTGAATAACATAAAGCCAAGGAATATCAGCCTTATAGGCAAAATACCGACAAAGGATATAAGTACCCCAAAGGGGTATCAGGCGGCAAAAAAAAGAAAAAGCCGCAAACTATTGTGCATCAAGAACAACGCCAAACCGTAACCGTGAGTTTAATTAAGAAAAACTCCTAAAAAGAACCCTTCACACCGGGAAGGGATTTAGCCGGAATTGCGCCGCAATTGTGCAACAACAAATAGCAAGGTATTAGATAAATGTCGATGCCTCCGGCCAACGGTACAGTTAGCCCAAAGGGAGAACACGAACAATGACAATGTATTTGTTGCTATAAAAATACCACACCGCTACTTGTGACATCAAAGTAAGCGGCTAAAACCTTTCTTTATTAATTAAGGGACGATTTTGATTTAGACCATTGACTGGCGAAGCAGAAAAACTCCATCTAAACTGTTTGTGCGCAAACACACTATACCTACACGTAGTTAGCGCCTGAGACGCAAAACTACACATCTAGAAAAGAGCACTAGCCTAAAGCTGACGAGCAATTACCGCGGAGCGGACAGCGGCCCGAACGCTACGATATAACTTGAGGTTGCCCAAATTGTTTAAACGCACCATGTCAGTGCCATATACATTTTGTTCGGGCTCGGTTAGGCCTTTATGTTGCCAAAACTTGACTGGTCCGCTCGGGCTGCAAAAATCCTTTAGGTAACCATTAGCTGTAGCAATTTTATAGGTATAGTCTTCCAAGGGAATAGACCTAGTAACGCGACGCGAAACTAACTGCCCTACGTAGGCACGAAAAGCCCCTAAATCAGCTAACATACAATCGGCTAACTCCGAAATGTCAAAAGCCAGCTGGAACGAGTCCGATTCATGACTGTCCAAATCGTTAGAACCGATTTGGAAAAATATAATGTCTGGCTCGAAGCGGCGAAGCCTTCGTTCGATAGCCTCAGACGACCTAAGCATATCCACGGTGCCCCCACCAATAAAATGCCAACTAACGATACAGTTGTCTAAATCTAGTAAGCTGGGCCTTGGCTGGCGTGGCGCAACAGACGCAAAATCTGGGAGGGACGGTAATGCCGTTGAGAAATCCCTGAGACGGCGCACATAGCTATGACCGACGATGGCAACTTTCACTGGTACATTAGAAGCCGCCATTGTTACCATACACAATAGTGATATACAGTAGCACCAACCACCTACACCGTCACCCAATGTGGACTAAAGTGCAATATTTGTAGAAAAAAAAACCTACGGGGCACCGATAGAAATAGCTAAGGAAGAAGGAAATAGATTAAGGCTATCTATCGCACGAAATAAATGTGCTAAAAAGTAATACTCCCGGTTAAAATCGAAAATATCGGGAGCTGAGAAAAAACGTGTTCTCTTTTCTTTCCGTGCAAAAACGAAGAGGCTAGCTGCACGTGATCGAATGCGCCACTGCACCCCGCCTCAATTAGCATAACAACACATGCGCAAGACATCCGGCTAAGCGTCATAAAAACATTTATGCCACCCTTCTGTTTTCATAAAGGGCATTTAGCCATGGCGCCACTTTCCTACAGGCGGCAAATGTCTGGCTTGTCACTTTTGTTCGAATGTTTTACCGGTATGGTTGATTTAGACACAACGAATTATTTAAAGGAGAGGTGGGCCTCTTTTTATCCGCTGCCGAAGTTCTTTTAGGACAGAAACTTTTTGCCGGTCTTTTTTTAATCGTGTAACTTACAGCTGGAACGCCCTGCCCGTGCGCGCGCGCTGTGCGGCGAGTCTTACTTTGTTCAGGCGATCCGTCCGTGCTTCCTACAATGAGCTATTGACGGGGCGCTTTGACCCGGGCAATGTGTGCACTTGGGTTGGGCATTGCAGATGTGCTTACTGTAATTCTCAATGTGTCTGCTAGTGTTATGTTTTATAAGTCCAATGTTGAGGTTAATCAAGTTGAAAGGGTTCGAAGGAGCAAATCAAGTCACGGTACTGTATGTTTGTCAGGGGCAGTGACAATGTTGTAAACTCACTCCTTTTCACTTTCTTTGCTATCCTCTAGGGTTTCATTGGTTGATTATTTCATTTTATATAATATAAATGGTTGATTATTTCATTTTATATAATATAATTTTAAGAGGCCCCTATTATGGGTCTATGACCCCTATGGGCGACCCATGAGTGCCATCATTGTGTTCCCTCGTCTGTTGTCATAAATGGCAAGATGTTTCCTACACATTTACTAAATGGGAGTTGCAGCGGTCGCAGATCTGATGGCGAACTAAACACGATGGTTTCATACTAACAACTGAATCATATCTTTATTCTCCCACAAATGTGGCATAAGCAAGGTATATGTTACAGACAACAAAGTCAACTCCGGTCGTGGGAAAGTGCTGGTCTCGAGCTACCCATGTTAGTTCCATGATTGGCAACCGGGCTGTAGTGGGCTCGTTGTGTGTTTTATCCACGTGCGTTCAACCTTAGCGATATCCACAGCAGACAGTTTATTCCTTTCTCTGATACCTCGCTTGAAAGCTCGCGTTACGAGGGCTGTGACTCTAAGCAGCTTTTGGTAAGAACTGAATTTGGAAATGTCAATCACCGCTTGGAGATCGGGGCGGGTACTTGTGTTACCAGCATCGCGTGTCTGGAATATATTGTCTATTTCTAGACTTGCGGCCAACGATATGCTAATACCATGCTGATACCATTTGTTGCTGTCAGATTTTTCTCTGATGACGTTGACGCGGTTCATTACAAATGGTGTTTTCTTTTTTCTCGGATTGCAGCCAATAGGGAGCGATCTCTGAATCTGTTGCGTAGGTGATGTCGATGGTGAAGCACTCCTTGGCGTATGTCTTGCGTAATATTTCTCCGTATTGTGCCCCCATGACCATAGCCATTAGCTCTAGTTTTGGAACAGTTTGTTTGGCATTTTTCTGTGACACGATCTTGTTCTTAGAACCAATTAGTCCCACGCGTGTGCCTTGCTTCGCGTATGCAACACATCCTACGGCTGTGGTCGGACAAGCGTCACAAAAAATGATGATATCTAGCGGTTGGGTGGCGTCGTCGACTAACCATCTTGGAATCTTTATCTCGTGGGCTCTGCTGAGTGATACTTGTACTATACTCCATTGTTCATTTTCGGCCAGGGAAGCTTGTCATCCCAATCTTTGCCAGCTTGCCATAATTGATTTACAAATGATTTCGCGGGAACGTGTAGTGGTCCTAAAAATCCCAACGGATCAAATACTGAAGCTGATTCTGACGTAACGGTGCGCTTGGTGTTTACCTTGCTGCGTGGTTGTTCCTTGATCTTGCGTTCGATCGACAATGTGTCCTTTTCTGGGTGCCATTTTAACCCCAAGACCGATACCTCTTCACTTTTGGCGTTCGAACCATCCGATTCCGCTACTGCGCTTAACTTTGGCGAGTTGCTGGACCATTGCCTGAGCAGAAATGATCCTTTGTTCATAATGTCTCGTGACTGTGTATAATATTCCAATGCTTCAGCTTCATCAGTCACCCCGGTGAGCAGATTGTCTACGTAAAGCTTTTCTTTCATGTCCTCGGCTACTTTGCCATCGAAAGCAGATAGGTGTTTGTGCAGCGTAATAGCTAGCGCGAATGGACTTGTCACGTTTCCGAAGATTACGGTGTTGCAGTGGTATGGTACGAGTCCCTTGGTTACATCATTGTCCTTATACCATAAAAAGTTGACAAATTTACGTTCTGATTCGAATAGACGAACTGACAGAAAGGCCCTAACGATGTCGGCCGAGATGGCGATCTTCTTCGTGCGAAAGAGGTGGAGCAGTTCAGTCAAATCTTGAATCATGTTCGGTCCCTCATACAGACAAGAGTTGAGGGAAGGTGAGCCGCAGCTAGCATCAAAAACAATCCTTAGTGGGGTGGTTTCGCTGTCTCGGAGAACTGGAAAGTGGGGCAGAAAAAACTCTTCATCAAGGCGGGAGGTGGGCGCCGTGGTGACTTCTGAGACGTACCCCTTGGAAATGTTCTCCTTCATAACATTAACATAGGCATGGACAAGGTTCAACTTACGCAATCTGTGCATTACTTCATTTATCCTTCCCTTGCAGGTGTTGTAATTGTTCTGTAACTCCGGGTGATCTGGTCTCCAGGGTAGTGGCACGTAGTAATGTCCATCCCGAAATTGTATCCTTTCCATGTACTTTTCTTTATAATTATCTTCGTAGTCCATATCTGTCATCCCTGTGTCGCTGAGAACGTTCGCTCGCAAAACGTTCTCCAAGTGATCGATTTGACTGTCCTCCCTGAAGCAGTCCATGGCGTTGTTCTCCGTGTTACAGGCCGTGAGCACGGTACGCGACTTCTGTGGTTTAAGCCTACCCGAAACAAAGCATCCAAGATTAGAGAATTGTACAGTTGGACCGTCACCCTTTATGATGCGATTTTCCAGAAATTCGAAAGCGTGATCACAACCGATCATAATGTCCACGATGAACGGGTCTTCAGTGAAGTTATTTGCTAGATTGGTTTCATGTTCGGCTCTGTAATCGCAATCGAGACAGGCCCCCCATCCCTGCTGCCTGATAGGCTTGACAATTTCATCAGTAACCAATGCATCGATTACTTTGTCCCCGTCCGAAGTTTTGATGATTACATCCACAATTTGGTTGACGCGTTTTGATGAGTGACCTCCGAATCCATTCACATACAGTGACTGCGCTCCTTTTGAACGTAGATTCAACTTTTGTGCTATTTCCCGACGTATGTATGAGCTCATGCTGCCTCGATCCATCATGAGCCCGGCCATGACGCTTCTTTCCTCATTCTTTAGGGTAACGTGTCCCGTTTCCAAGAGTACGGTTTGATTGATATGCCAATGTTCGGTAGCCTTATCCGAGTTCACATTGACGATTTTGGTTGACGGTGTTTGCACTTTTTGATAGACACTTGATGGCGCGAGAGCCATCACCCCCAGGATAAAACCAACAACGCCGTTTGAAAGCAACAAGGCCAAGAAAACAGGTCAGGTATCTAAGCCGGAGAGCGAAATCAACGTGGTGCATCCACTAAATGTTACGTTTCCTCGGCTCGAATTTGAACTCTGATAGGAATCGTGTAGGCTCGTATGATGCCTCCGGTTGCAGTGCTGGCATGAGCGATTGCTATCACAATATCTGGCGACATGTGACGTACTGAACAGACAATTCAAGCACAAACGATTGGTTCTCGAGGCATTATATCTATCCTCAGGTGCTAATCCACAATTGAAAGATGAGTGAGAGTCGGCACAAAATGGACATTTTCGCGTTGGTTTCGTTCGATCTTGCGGCGCCGGCGGGCACACTGACTAACGCCTCAACGGATCTCACGCTGTTGAACCTATTACTCCCGCTCCCGTTGTGGTGATGATTGCTTGATTACTTCGTATCCCGTTCGCGCTCCCACGAATCCATCCGTTCTCCCATGTTCTCAAGTTGGTGTGTGAAGGCCTTCAAAAGCCGTTTCAGGTCAAAAGTGTTATCTTGCCCACATGTTCCCATCTTTTCTCGGAAGAATTTGGGCAGTTTCCTCTCAATAATCGGAACGATGAAAGGTGCGCATTGATAAATGTCGACTTGTAGATTTTCCAAGGACCGTATGTCCCCCATTATCCTGTTGTAATACTCGCTCAGTGACGCATGGTTTCCTCCTGGACTTGGCATGTCCATGAGACTGGTAACGTGCGCTCGAATGATCCTCCGTGGCTGACCAAACAGGTCTACAGGTCAACAGGTCTATCAGCGATGGTAAATTGTTCACTGCAGCATGTAGTCCGACCACACTTTCTTTGGCTGTTCCTGTGAGTTGCCCCGAGATGTAATTGAATTTGGTTATATCAGCGTATTTCGCCTTTATAACATCTGCCTCGATAGTGTCCCAAAATGCTTTCCATTTGGTGTAAGTCCCGTCAAACGTAGGCAACTTTAACTTAGGAAGTTGCGCGGATTTCAAAGGACTATCCTTTGTTGCTGTTTTGCCCACCGTGGGCGCGGGATCTGGTGTCTTGGGCGTTTTCAGAGCGCCCACATGGTTCTTTACATGTATCAATTTTGTTTTGATGTCAATGTTCCTTTTGTTGGTCGTCATGACCACGTCTTCACGTAGTGCGTCATCTTTGAGCTTAACTACTGCTTTGTCAATTTCCTCGTTTAAAACTTGCGTTGCGTCCCATGACTCTGTCATCATCTCCAAACAACCTCCAGCCTCGAAAGCTCTAACTTCGTTGGGATCTCCTGTTCCATAATTCCTTCTGCATCCTGATAATTTTCCTCAAACGTTCTTTGCAATAAGTCTCTGTTTTGTCTTAGTGTGTTTACTTTCTCCATTTTTTGTCCTTTGGTGATCATCATTGGTAATAATCCTAGTGATTGTACATTGCGTTGTGTCTGGTTGAGATCCTGGTCACGGCACGGCACCATGTCATAAATAGCAAGATGTGTCCTACACATTTACTAAATGGGAGTTGCAGCGGTCGCAGATCTGATGGCGAACTAAACATAATGGTTTCATACTAACAACTGAATCATATCTTTATTCTCCCTCAAATGTGGCATAAGCAAGGTATATGTTACAGACAACAAAGTCAACTCCGGTCGTGGGAAAGTGCTGGTCTCGAGCTACCCATGTTAGCTCCATGATTGGCAACAGATGCAGCTTCTGGGAAGGAAGCCCTAGGTTATGCAGCGATATGTAATATCTGACATCTGTTTTTATTTTTATGGTCATTATTTGGTTGGTTATCTTATGTATCTTGTAATATGGTGCTCAATGAATCTTATAAATGAAATTGAATTCAATTAAATTAACCATGTCGAGGACAGACTCTCATTTCAAAGATGATCCCTCAAATACAGCGACCGTCTTTCAAATAAGAGCATGTCCTCGAATTGCTCATAGCGTTTTTGATATCGTTCTGGTCAAGGACCCTTTGTTGAACTCAGGAATATGACCACATCGCATTTACCAAAATATATTGGAGTTGCACAACACTAGATAAATTATCCTTGGGATTAGTCTGACGAATCCTCTTTTATAGTGCAACATAAAAGTCAGTCAACTATGACACCGCCTGCCACATTGTGATCACACTATTACAGTTTTAGTGACAACTCGTCAGCCACGTACTTCATATCTGCCAAAAAATCAATGCTTTTCTTAATGCTACGCAGTTATGCATTACGGTGGATATTAGAATGCTACGATGACTATTTCGATCTGGCTTGGATATAAAGATTTATACAAAGATTCCGCTGTGAAAGTTAACAAATCTGAACAGTAGTAACAGGCTGAAATATAGCATCCAGCGCTGTGCCGTGCCGTATCCGTCTCACCATAGTTTCTTAATCAGCTACTTCTGTTCCTGCTGTTCAGCTGTAAAACAATATAAGCCCGGCCACCTGAGTATGTTTTTGTTTTTTTACATAATAAATACTTTTGCGGTCATTTGCTTGCCAGTACCAAATTTGGGCCAGGCAAATAACATTTCATTCGCACCAACAATTAACCAATAATTTGTGACGTAAGGGTCATGTAAGGTCATCAATAACGTAGTTCTAGCTTCCACCTCTGTTTCATCCAGACATGGTCCCAAATCTAGCCTAAACAGAAATAGCGCATGATTCTTATAATTCAACGTGTAGCCAACTTTAGGAGCCGGCAATGTATTTATGGTACCAAACTGCGACCGATGAACTTCGAGGGCGACGTTATAAGATCCGAGCAAAGACACAATTGCGGATCCTCCATCTTTTCTGAACAAATAACCACTAAAGATAATCGAAGTGGATGCATTATACTCGTACGGTTTTTCTAAGATGGTGATGGAGTGTGTTCTGGCCGATGACATATAGAGATAGCAGTTTAAATCACATTGGATATCCTCCAAAATGATGTTATCCATATTATATGAATTAAGTCTGTCAACTTTAGACATAAGAGAGTAGCGCACCCCTTCTAGGCTTTTAACATACTGAAGTTTAAGAACAAACCCTACATTTACTATTTTATACCAATCTAACCAAGATATAGATAGAGATTTTACCCTATTCTTGTGCTTCCGAAATTTGCGAAAGGTCATCTCCAAGAAAACATTCTCACCACAAGAAACCATTTTGAAATATTCGAACGTTGAATTTCTTGGACCAATACTTTTCTTCAGTTCATCATACGGTAGAATCAGCTCTCGGCAATTGCCATTTCCTTTCAAATCGAATCGAAATGCTCGAAACGTTTCATAGGCAGATTTCCTTCCACGACGAGTGGTTACACCTATAACATCATCGCCAAATTCGCCAGCAATGTATGTGAGTTCTTTAAAATGAAAATGAGATATCATTTTAAAATCTCCACTATCATCTTGGCTGAAGACGTAGACGTTACGGTGAGGACTCAAGGAGTAATGAAAAAGAGCCACTGTGACTATGACATTTTTCCCTGTGTGGTAAAAGACCGATGCCACCCACGGTGGGAACTGACCATATATCCTTACATCACGGCACGACCAATAGTTGCCCATCTGCTAGTTCGGCGTTTTTGTTGAAAGTTAAGATAACATCTTCGGGTAATAAAGGATAAATAATCTCAATTCATATTACATGTGATAGATGGAAGGCTGTTGCTCTTTAGCTCTTCATTAGACAATCTTTATAAATAATAATGATGATAATAATTGATTATGTCAACCCATTATTAACGTATAATACCACTTTGGGATACCCTGCATATAAGAGAGGTTGCGCTCCATTCTGATTCCCTTCCCAACGGCCATGGCAATTCGGCGGAATGTATGAAAACTCCGGAATCTGGGGAGACCTTTAGGGAAACAATATTCAAAGCCAGCCTGGTAAAACCACGCGCCTCCCTGTGAGATCTCGTAATATTTAGGTGGTCGATCGCACCGTTGTGACAGCGGATATAGTCCCCCTGGAGTCATAGTCCGGTAGCATTGTATTTGATCAATTAAGCAGCATGATCTATTGTACCGCTAACCCTAACCAAAACATTTAGCAATGCGGGCTATTGTTACACGGACTATCAACCCTAGGACTACTATCCCTTGCACACCGGATCTCGCGCCTTGAAGTGCATGCTCAGTATAGAGTTGTCCTCTGAAGAAAACAGTCCTAAAATTCTGAAAGTGCCGGGCAGGTTGCATAATTGAAATTGGCAGGAGAGGTAATCAGTGAAATGGGCACGATTTCATTTTGTATTCGGTGGATAAACCCCCATTGATAAAGGTGTGTCAGTTTATAATCGATCTTGACAGTGGTTTATCTCGTGCATAGGCTAGGTAACCATTGAAATGTGATGTTGGTTGGAACAGTGACAGAATATTCCCTTCTATTGTATTGTTGGAACTGTTCAGATCTATCGGTACAGTTGAACAGTTATGGAACTATTCCAGTCCACAACCGACCCAATAGCTCGGAGGAATGGTCAAATGACGTTCGAAGGGATTATGAAGTAGCCTTTGTCGACTTCGGCACTGTCTCACGAGGATTGGAGTCCTTCTTACAGGGATTGCTACCCTCACCCCGCACGCAAACGGCTGAAACATGCCCGACGCCATATTGCCCGCCGAGATATGACACAATATCGCCCTGGTCGGGATATGGTTGATGGGCATCTGATGATTCCACTCTAAATACCCCAAACTGAATAATCCCCAACAACTAGAGCAGCAATTAAAATTGTCACGCCGGATGACTGAACAGCCATTGGCCAACGTACCCGGGATATTCATGTTGCCATACTGCAGACAGACTCACCAAAACATTTTATTTTCCTACATTAATTGTTTTCCTCTGAATTTCGGATTTTACTTAGGGTTTGTAGGCCTTACCTCTTGTAAAATCTTAAACAGCAGTGAATAATTATGACATCACCTATAATTTCAGACAAATGCTTATATCATGTTGACAAGACCTAGTACATGACTTACTTTATGACTTTGTCATACCCTGACCTGGGATTTTGGAATTTTAGAACCGTTCTTTTCAGAGGACAACTCTCGCAGGAATTGAGCCCGAGCGCTCTCGCGCCAGGTCAGAGTTATAGTAAAGTAGCGTAAACAAGTATGACACCAGACTGGGTGTATGTACCTAAACTGCAAAAACTGCTCTTAAATTCTATTGGCAAAGTTTTCGCATCCTTATATCAATAATGCTTCCATTACTATTCTATGTTTTTGGCAAAAAATGCAGTCTGAGGCAATAAAACAAATGTGTATACATCTCAAAGCCTGCATTTGTGGGACCGTCTGCCATCTTTTTTTCAAAAATCTTATTCGGCAACAATTTCAAGCAGTAAAAACCCAATCTGAGGGTCACCAGATGAGGCCTAGCGCGAGATGATGCCATAGTACCAAAAAGAACGCTGCGATGCTTATCACTCTCGATTAGTAACCGAACACGCTATTAAACAGTGAATATGAGAATATCGATATTCAATATATGATAATTAGTTGTAAATTTGCCACGTTTTGTCTTCTCCCCAACAGAGCCGACGTGGAAATGGTCCGTCAAAAAATAATGCAGGTCATTTTTTCATGCATATTGTTTTTTTCCTGAATACTTAATATTCATTGCGACTTAAACAAGTTGATACCTGTGAAATAAATAACTATTTGTATTATTCTATAAGTATCCAAGTGTTGATATGAAAACATCGATATTCTTAAACTGTTTTTGTAGGCTGTTTCCGCTAAATAGGCGCCATGGCCCGTTTCGTATTACGAATTTCGAATTTCAAGTGCGCTTTCTGGGCTTTTGACATTTCAACTCAAACTCCAACTTTATCTCCGCGTTTGAATTATATTCACAGTTATCTGGTAATATATTCAGTGAATCGACGAACGTTTTCATAGTCATTCCATCTGCAGTAGTGTTTTTTAAATTCCCAAATTGGATCGGTGCAAAAAATTAATACAACGAAGTGGTTTTCAAGTTGCAGTCAACAACTTGGAATACGACTTTATTATATACACCTAAGGCACATTTCTGGAATTCAAAAGTAATTTGGGTAGGTAAACGTAATTTATCACTGTGGCAAGTTTACCAGTTTAGTTGAGTCGAAGAAATCATTCATGAAGCTACTTAAGTCAAAGTGGGGCACCTAAAATGCATCTTAAGTTTAGGTGGGGTACCTACTTAAAATAAGTCATATTAATAAATATGCTTAAGTCAGGTTGCCCACTCAAATCGAATCTTAGATTTGAGACACCTCCGGGGCAGTCTTAACTCTAAGTAGACTGGTTCTTTCAGTTCATTTTTAGCACGGCGCTCATCGGAGATGAGTTTGTTGATGTTGGCTTGGCAACATGAAATTGCACATAAGCGTGCAATTCGCAGGGAAAGGTTTTTTCGTGATTGCCTCCATCCACAAGAGTCCTTAAACGACTTATCAGCGATATCGGTTTGATCGGCAAACATTATTCTTGTGAGGGATGACCACGAATCGGACACTAGGAGGATTTACGCGCTGCCTCCTGAGTTAAAACTGCTTGCGACTCTCCGGTTTACAATTTTTACCCTTGCAGATCATTCCAACAGCTGGTGATACTGTCAACATTTCCAAACCAACCACGAGTCGAGTAATTGCGGAGGTAACAACCTAACTGAACCAAATTTCTGAAACAAGATGACTCTCCTCAATTATCTTTTTTATTATCATATTCTTCGATTTCACGGTGTTATCAGTGTGGTCGATCGAATGCCTACAGTACTTGGATTCTAGGACCTTCGTTTCATGAGTGGAGATAATATGAGACGTTGGGAAGGGGATGATGTCATCCTTAGGGGTATCCATTGCGGCCTTAGCTTATGACGCAATTTCTGAACCCTAACATCCCCGGGCAACGATGATACAATTGTGTACAGAAAAATGATTTGTAATTTGCACTATTGAATAGCCACGATCAGTGAATAATGATATAATTTATAGGCAGAAATTAACAAGAACTTTTATGAATATGGGCCCAGACGACTGTAATTCACCCTCAATGTTGAAGTGAAGATGTAATATTTAATCCTAATTCGAACGAGAATTGGGTTTCTTTTTCAACAGCGACATTGGTACTAAAGTTCAAATTCGATTTCATTGAATCGTCCGAGTTCCACATTAGGTGCACACGATTCATCGCCTTAGTCGAGCATGTTCCTCGCTTTTGCGTGTATTTCATAGGCATCGCATCGGCCAATCGTATGAGTCATTGGTCACACGACTGCCGATGAAAATTCTGACAATGATGGGCGCGATGCGCGGAGGATGGAGATCGTTACATAGAACGAGTCATTCAAACTATCTGTAGTTATTCCTAACATACTTGATAAACTTAATATGCTATTTGAGGGAGACTGGCTTCATTTGCCCTGGTAGGCAAACAGTCCAGGACTAACAAAATTCTTATCAAACCGTTCAGTACACGGGATCGTCAGTCAGGCAAAAGCACAGAAAAGGACACAAAAACTTGACCAACGACGGATCGCGAGTACCGCCGTACCGGCGTTTAACTTGTTGTACTCATAGCCATAGCAAATAATGTCTTTACTGCAAAATCGGTTGCGAATATGAAAAACTGAAATAGTGGCTACCTGCTTTTTCCAAAGCCGATGTCCTGATTTCCGGTCACGGCAATTCCAGCCCTTGGTAGCAGCTTCCTTGCGAAGATGACAGGTTCCCGTTTGATCATGGCCATCATGGTCGTTCAGGTAGGTGGTCGAAAATGCAACACACCTCTGAATATTCGAGCACGCTACGCCACATCGAAGAATAGACTGAATTCGTAAGATTGCATGAGTTAAATTATTACCGGTTCCACTAATGTGCATTGTCATGAAATGGAATGAGGAAAACACAAAACTTGCTGAAGCTCTGTCCATGTTGGTAACACGTGCAATAGTCCCAATCTTGTCATGGATTGCATAAACACTGTCTGCGAACTCTTGATTGAACGACCTGCTTTCTCAAGATAGTGATGGTACCATTGCAAATTCTACAGACAAAACTTTCCATAGAAAATCTTTAAACAAAATGGCATCAATGCTATATAGAATCTATATGTATATAGGTTTTGTAAATGACAACCTTACTATATAAACGAGTTAGATATAGATTGTCAGTGAATTTGATATACAGATAGATTCTATAATTATAACTTAAACTTAACTTTTTAAATCTTATATGAAAAACCTATATAACACCTATCATATCATCATATAATTCCGGATCCATCTAGAATTTATGAAGTTCTGAATAGAAATTTCTATGACGATTTTGAATTCACTATAATTGTTTTCCTGGAGAAAGGTAACGCGTTTCACTATTGATTTTCTTTCGAGAAATGTTTAGCCTGTGACTTTTTCTTAGCAGTCACAAATACACGACATGGCTAAAAATAATTTACTAGTGTCATCTACATCTACTTGTACATGTTGTAGTTGTCTAACCTTCACAATATTTCAGTCGAGCTAATAATACAGTTAATGTCCTAGGATAGATCGAGTCACAATTACAATCATGGATGTATTTAAGGTCATTGGTCTTACAGAACCATGACCTATATCGTCATGATAACAAGAGTAGAGTAGGACACTTTTTTGGTGTGTCTGTGTGCGGAGGGGGTCATTTAAGACTGCTGACACCAGTATGTCAACATATGTCCTCGTCCTCAGACCAAAAGGAGCTTAATTTGGCAATGACTCCTCAATAGCGAAAAACAAAGAAAAAAATACATGTATGTCTGAAACACTACACCGACAAATGATTGACAGATAGCATCTTAGCACGCATACATTCAATATACGTTTTGCTGGTACCGTCCAATTAATCTCAGTCCGTCACGTTGGCTAGCTTGATTTATGCTCACGTGTTTTCAGCTTAAAATGGAGACCCTTGGTGTCTGTGTCACAGGTCCTTCTCATTACATGCTTTGGAATAGCCTTAACAGTCACATTGGAAACAGCATGTATACATTCAGTAGAGGGATAAAAACAGAACTTTACAGAAAGTACTTCGGGCATAGATGTACGAAAGCCCAGAAGGCTCATCTTAGATTCGAAATTCGAAATCCGAAGTTCCAAATCCGACATTGGGACAGTGGGAAAGGAATGGTCTGAATATCAACCTTACTGTTTCGCTACAGGCTCTAGTTTGGCCAGGGCCAACCCCAACCCCACTTAAACGTATCAATGTCCTCAATCTGTCTCGGAATACTGAGAAACAGTCGTTAAGATCGATCTGCTGTCTGGTGAAGTTTTTGCAAACCTCAATGCATTCTTGACGCAATGATGAATAGAAAATAAAGGTCAAATATATGGCTTATAATCTTTTGCATCAAATTGTAGCTATAACCCTTGCTGACAGTATTGTGCCACTCTTTTCAGCAAAAACACATTTTTTTCTGTGAATACAGAAAACTGACCCCCTCACAAAAAATGAAAAAAAATGAAAAATGTCACATCCCGGCCGGGACTCGAAAACACCCTCCCGCCATCATGTCTCTGAGCTAACCAGGCTAGCATGTACATTAGGGGAAAAAAAGCAATACCTTTGAACTATTTTCAATTCATCTTCACGTTAGGAAAGCATTGGGGTATACTAAAAATGTCACCAGTCACTTGTTGAACTTATCTTGTTGATGAAATATAAACGCAGTGTCGATTTCGGCCATATGCATTCATCTGAACTGAAAATGAAATGTTACACGAAATCTAATTGGGTTTGATATTTTGTAAGCTTTCCTCTCATTGGTTAATATTAGATCTCAAATTTCGGATTTCGGATTTCGAATTTCGGATTTCAGATGAGCCTTCTGCGCTCATCAGTGAATGAAATATTTTCGGAATGTATTATAACGCTATGAAATGCTATTGAAATCTTATATACACACTAATCATTATGCCCTGATATAACATGTATAATGCTATCGGCTAAGCCTGGAAAATGCACCGCCAGTTTGTCATATGGATAGCAAAAAAAATTGAAAGCATGCATGAATTGGTTTTGTGCGTACAACGTAAAGTAACCAGCTGTTTTTCTCCTTGAAATTGAGTGCATATAAAGTCATATTGTCCATGTTACCATATTGACTGGTTATTTTAGTATATTCACCAATAAGGGTTTTGCGCTGTTTTGTTTTCATGCAGCCATATTCTCCCTCGTCAGCACCATCGATCCAGGGCGTTGGAAGACCTGCCTTGAACAATATTGCTTCCCGGCGACCACGTGTGACCTTCAGGGATAATATCATAATTGGCGAACCCAATCACGTCACTTCATGAAATATAGCAAGACAAGCAAATTTCGGTAACGGATTAATGAGGATTTAATTGTGGAAGTGACTTTCTAAAATTCATTTGTATCACAAATCATTGTTTCAAAGAAAAATCCGTTAGCCTCTTTCGTTTTGCAGAACAGAGAGTTTTGGAAACTCAACCAAGAGCCTCCTTGGTTGTGATGAAATGCAGCATTTTGCATGGCAAGAACGTATATCTCAAATACATTTCAATTCTGTAAAAATTACATACGCTGATCTGCAGCCAGTGTTTACCCCAAACATTCGTCGGCCAAATGCCTGACACAACAACTGAGACTTAGTAAGTTCTGGTCTGATGAAGACACATGTAATTCGCAACAACATTTACCAAAGGTACAAAGTACACCAACCATTTACCATGCGAAAACAATAATTAGACATATCGCGCTTCACTTGGACAACATTTAGCCAAAAGTAAATCAGTTTTACAGTAATTGATGACGTCATCTCAAATTTCAGTAACTGAAAAATATAAATTTTAGAGTTAAAAATCAACCAGTGCGGGTTTTGATGGAATTTTGGCAACACTCGGATCCAATTCCGAAGCACAGTTAGCCTCTTTCATGATCAACGCTCCGTTGATGTGGCTCTGCTGGCGGGGAAAACGGCCGACCTGATGTCGGAAACAATCGTTTTCCCCCCACAACATCAGAGCTCGATCCGCTACAAGTTGCGCTGATCAGGATAAAGGTGCATTACAAAACCAGCATGTTTAGTCACCTCTCTGCTCTGGCGTCCCTTATAGCGCTGCTGTGAAACACACATCCAATAGATCGCGATGACATGCTTACTAACGTTCTAACAAGACAAGGTTTAATCAATAACAACACCACTAGCGTCAATAATTGTATTTGGTAAAATTGATTACAAGGAAACAATGTATGAGTATGCTTATTTTGACACCAATTGCTTTGAAAATCGATATCATGGAATAGAATGCTACGAAAGCCCGGAAGGCACATTCGACAAAACTCACTTCGCCAAAATTCGCTTCGACGAAACTGACTTCGTCACTTCGACAAAACTCACTTCGACAAAACTTACTTCGACAACACTCACTTCGATAAAACTTACTTCGACAAAATTCACTTCGAAATTCAAAACTTTATACATGTATTGACCAATGACAAGCCATTTTACAACACAATTATTGGCTAGCCAATCAGATCAACTTCCGCTTTCTTTATTACTGCCATTTTCCTTACGGGTCTAGTGGAGTCTTTTGTTCACATAATTTTCCCTTTTATTGGAGTTTTGTCGAAGTCAGTTTTGTCGAAATCAATTTTGTCGAAGTATTTGTTGAAGTGAGTTTTGTCGAAGTCAAGTTTTGTTGTAGTGAGTTTTGTCGAAGTGAGTTTTGTCGAAGTAAGTTTTGTCGAATGAGCCTTCTGGGCTTTCGTAGAATGCTGCCCCATACGCACCATTTTCACATAATTACGTAGCTATTTGCGATTCAGGGTGCGTATTCATGAAGCCTTCGTAGAATTGTCAGTAACGAACGATCTACGAGGCCCTAAGTAAGACTTTTGTAACTGTGTAGTAAGTCATTACGTGGTATTCACAAAGCATTCTTATGGTTCTCCTAATGCAATTTACTTCACCGCTCGTAACGCTCACGTTGTTTTGCGCGGTTGAGCACTTTGGCCGAGGTGAGTCATTGATGTGTTATGAAATACAATTGAGCGTGTCGTCACTGTAATAGACCTATATACAGTTACACCACAAGCTCTATACACCATTATTTCCCGGAATTTGCAAGAAGCGTGATGGGACCGAAGAGGAGAAAAACTCTCGTCCCGCGAGATGACGAGGATGACACCATTTCTAACAGCCGTCAGCCGAAGTTTTCCCCCACCGAAGTTCTAAAGTTAGTTAGTCTTGTGGAAAAGAATTGGAGGGTTATTAATGACAAGTTTTCAGACGTGATTGCATTGAAGCGAAAGCAGGATGTGTGGAGTGACATAACGCGAAGAGTGAACAGCGTTGGCACAGTACTTAGAACAAACAAAAGCATTCGGCACAAGTGGGACGATATGAAATCAAAAGTCAAACAAAAGGCCGTCTATGTAAAAAAGATGTTGTCAAAAACTGGCAACGTGCCATTGGAAGATTAGTTCTATTAAACAGCACTTACTAAGCCGCTTTCTTCTATATTTGGGTTTCTGTTGGTCGTGGCATTGGCTCATAATTATACTACACGTATTCTATGTTGTTGGTTCTATGAACTGAACATCCAAAAATCGGGATTCCAAGACGATTGGGAATGAAATCCATGTGATTGTTTGTTGACATGAAACAGCACCCGCTACTAAGAAAACATCATGGCCGCTCCTTGCTCATATTTCGAGATCGGCAGTGCTACCCAAGTACCGGGCAGAAAGGAAATCTACGGTGGCTCATCGGACGACGGAAAAAGGTGGCGAGGTTTGAACACAGGAATAAATTATACTTACCTCGGACCTAACGACGCTATCACCTGAACGCCTAACAAAAGAATTTGCTTACGCTTCCCGGCCACCATAGTAATTTCTCGGCGTGTTCCCTCTTTCGGAGGCTATTGACACTAGCTAAAAGCGGCCATGATTTGTTGGATACACGGCAGCTGAATGTCATCTCCGATTTAGATGAGGGATTACAAAATATCAAGCACTCGGATGAAAGTAATAAGGTGTTGTTCTTAAAGCGTAGTAACAGTAGAATTACTACATATCCATGCATTGGGCTCAATGTTCCGTTGTCAGGTGTTAATTTGGGGGCGAACTGCAACGTATTCGGCCGGTCTTATACACTACGATCTACTGTGAGCTGGTACGTTGATGTATAGTCCAGAAGATGTCATGTTGTTGATGAGGACTTACATCACGTACCAGTTACTAGGACTATTGGAAGATGCCATTCCTCAGCTAACGGAATTGGAGGAAAGGATTGCAGGACTCATCGGGACTGAAATGATTGAGGGAATCCCTGGCGGCATTGATACAGAAGAGCCTGTCTCCGGCGACCATGACAACCACGAGGACCGCGACTTCGATTTCGAAACGCAGATATCAGAACAAGTAAGTTGTTGGCAACCAGTGTTCAAAGACACGTTTCAAAGATGGCCGAGTCTAGAGAATGATTTAGTAACTCTACCACCCCCATGGCAAGAAAAAAGTGACTGGCATAACGCATACTTCTTCTTGCCACGGGTAAATCTGGTATGCCATGTCGAAAATGGTAAATAAATCTCCCGAACTGCATCATACAAAAATCTCGAGTGAGGGCCCCTACCCCTCCCCCAACCACTACAACCTGATATTGTAACAAACCCTCCATCTCTTTGATATCCATTTCAACCACTAAATTGAATTTACAGGAACTTCGAAACGAAATAGATACCATTGCGTCCCCAGACATTGCCGTCTACGATGAAGACGTCCGTTCTCCTTCTCCACCACCAAGGAATCGTGTGAGACCACATAAGGGTCCCGTCTCCCGATCGTTTATGGAGTCCATGGGAGATTCTCCTCTTCCAGCAAAGACGTCCGCTCGTGTAGATTTGCAGAAATCACTGACTGTAAGTATTGTTTACTTCACCCATGTTAAAGACTAATTGCTCGATTTTATGCCTTAAATATTGGTGATATTGTATTAAGCGCTAAATAATTAGCTTTATAATCATAAAAGCCTATAAACTAATGCATGAAGCAAACAATTTGTATTTTTTGCTTGTAATCAGTCACAATGGATCTTATTTTTCAGGCTGCTCGAAATAAGAGAGCTTCATGTACCATGACACGCCGTGATGATGTCAACTCCGATGAAGCCGTCTGTTCTCCTACTCCACCACCACAACGCCGCAGCTTGCAATTTTCAAAGCGTGGTTCTTCTGTCCCAGCAAGAACGTCATCTGTACTTGATTTTCGGGGATCACCAAAGGTAAGACAGAAAAAAATTACTAATTTAGCGGGATGGTCCATGAAGTGGTGTTTGTGCATCTACGTATTTAAGGAAG
This sequence comes from Lineus longissimus, assembly GCF_910592395.1. Taxonomy (NCBI): domain Eukaryota; kingdom Metazoa; phylum Nemertea; class Pilidiophora; order Heteronemertea; family Lineidae; genus Lineus; species Lineus longissimus. The sequence goes on along the minus strand of NC_088323.1, from coordinate 9,329,497 downwards.
GGGGAAGTGTTCTAATTTCACATCTCCCTTTTCCCCAAATTACTCGGCTAGAACAGGAAACGTACCGACCGACAGACAGACGAACGCTGCAGTTGACAGTACATCCCACACCCCAAAAAATGTGAGTGGTCAAGAAATGAACTACATAAGAATTTTGCTATTAAAATCAACATGATTTTAATTTCGTCAACATTTCAGACAAATCGTCGAGTTGTAGCGCCATTCATCACTCATCCTGTCGATGACATCTCGGATGGTGACGTTCCTTCAGCTTCATCTTCTTCTGTCCGGCGATCAGGAAAGGCTGGTTCATCCATGAGATCTGCAGCAGAAAGGAAACTTTCCCATGCAGCTGAAGTAGTCGAGGTAGAGAAGGAGCGGGTAGAAGTTGAGAAGAAGCGACTTGATGTTGAAGAAAGAAGGCTTCACCTGGAAGAAACAAAAGTTGATATCCTTAAAAAGGCTGTGCATCTTTTGGAGGTGCTAGTCATGAAAGCCAGTGAATCGGAGGATATTGGTCCAAAACAGAAGGAACACAGGTCTAGACCGTCTTCATTTGCTGTACTGGAAAATATGGGCAAAGGAGAGTGATTCCTTCATGGTAAACTTGTTAACACTGCCGAAATATTACGGACAATTGTGCCTGGGTTCTACATCTGCCCGAGGTGACTGAGTTGTAGCCTACTACATGTGTAACCTACTCTGTGAGATATATAATTGCTTATCATAGTTTTTTTCTTCAAAACAATCATGTGTTATGGTAGATATCATAGTTTTTTTCTTCAAAACAATCATGTGTTATGGTAGATCTACAGAATTTTGTTGTTTATCCGTTGTTCTGGCCAAACACACATATTTCTCCCTAGCAGTAATTGGTGATGGTTCGGTTGTTTATTTGGCAATAAAATAAGTAAAAAATACGTACATATTCCTAAAATGTTAATCTATCATTCTTGTCCTTGCGTCCACACCCGTCTAGTTGTCTGCGAAACCAATTAGAGGGTTGTTGTCGACATCGGGATTGTCCACGTTGGCGGGTGGATTACGAGGAACGGGAAGTCCATGGTTTTCACATATGTTATGTAACACGGCAGTCGCAATGATAATTGAGCAACACTTTTCGGGTCGAAATCGGAGGGTTCCACCTGAAAAAATAGCAAACATTTGGAATACATGTGTAAGTATATAATTCCATTGTTTAAGCGACTGGTCCGAGATGCAATCTCCGGAATTGCATAATATGATAATGAGTGTACATTATTCAGGGGCCTACCTTCTACGTGTAAGCACCTCCATCTGTTTTTCCATCTTCCAAATGTTCGTTCAATGATGCTTCGAACTCGCCGGTGGTGAACGTTATATCGTCTATCTGCAGCATCTTCTGGGTGGGATACAGGGGTCATTAGGTAGGGTCTGAGAGGATAGGCACTGTCACCTAGCAGGTATCCACCATCATCCAGTAGTCCACGTTCCATCTTCGCCTTTAAGCTGCAGTTACACCAGATAAACGCATCGTGTGTGGCACCTGGCCAACCGGCAACGATATTAGTGAATTTCAAGTCATGAACAGACTCCTTGCACATTTATGGCATGTCGCTGTTTCCTGCAGACATAAGTCGCCTCGTTTACGGAGGGACACTTAATTGGAATAAGTGAACCATCTATACAGCCGACGACATTCGGAATCCGATGGCGTTCAGAGTAGAAACCCTCTTTCTCACGCTCTTGCTCGGCAGCCGTTCGAGGAAACACTATAAACTGCTGTGCTTTACTAAAGCAGAGGAAACTCTGGTCACAATCCTTGATATGGTAGGTTGACTCAAGCCACTAGCCATGTCCCCATTAGCAAGTTGAAAACAGCCGGTAGCAAAAAATCTGAGTGCAACACAGACCTGGAGAGTTGCTGGTACTGCACGTGATCGCATGGTGGCTGGGACAATCTCACCTGCTAACAGGTCGATGATTTCAAAGAGGACTGGTCGAGTCATCCGGTACCGCTGATATAAATCTACGTCATCGTAGACGTCGAATGGTTGTAATCTGTCTCTAAACACACGCTGCCGCCGTAAAGCCCGTCTGGCCTCAACCTCTTCCAATAAAATCAACGCAGCTGCCATGATTGTAGCGTACAAGTGTTTTAAACTATTTACGAAAACTCAACGAAGACTAAAACACCTCACGTAATTCTAGTAACGCGTAACGAGGTCGATTGAAGTAACGAGTGTTTTGTGAATATGACGCAAATCGATAAAAGCACACTACGAGCGGTGTAGTGATTTTTGTCCCTACGACATCTTGTATAGAGAGAGCGCAGGGCCGCAGGTGGCCTCATCGAATTGACCAAACGGACTACATTGGAATGGGCTGAAACGTGATAATTTCGGGGCGGCTGGTGATGTGACCGCACTGTTCCGAACAAGACTTACCGATAATAGATATGTTCACGTTTATTTGTTGGTGAATTTGGCAATGTTATTACATTCTTAGTGGCGGTGTAGTGCTTTGTTGCAGTTATGGGTTTGATTCCGTTTGGTTTTCTTTCATACATTACCGCCAATCTGCACTAAAGAGCAAAATATTATCACAGACTGAGATGCTACACCATGTACACCATACCCCGGCGCAGTAGTAGAAGTGTAATGGAGTGGCCCGCTGCCACTGCTTGGAATGGCCGCCATTGAAGGAATGTGCTGAAATCGCACATCCCCGTAACTATTGGACATGTTTGACTTTTCATACTTTTTCTATAAAAAAAATCAAAACATGTTTAACTTATATATTGCATTTCACGTCTTCGCGTCCCTTTCTACTGAAACGAATAGATTGTTGGTGGTGCTAAATGAAAAACTGCCGTGTGAGAAAGTTTCTTCGTATAGACGATGATTCGAAGCGCGGTGATTCGGCCCTTAAACAGCTAAAATCGGTTCAAAACAGATATGTAAATACATGTTCACTTGATAAAAACAGAGTTACATTACAACAATCGAAGATTTTTTAATAAATCTACACATTTATGGTATTTTCTTCAAGCATTCTTGCTGCATACATTTACTTACATCAGAAATGCAACACACGTGCAATTTAATGGAGCTGAAAGGGTAAATCTCATCCTGGGTGCACCTTGTCTGAGGTTGAAAATAATATGCAAACCACGTATAATCTCGTGCCAAATATTGTCTCCATTTTCCTTTAAAATGTTTATCAATATGGATTTAATACAGCAAAATTATCGGGTTTTTTGGGGGATGATGTTTTTTGTTGGGGCTAATGCATTGTACCATTTGAAAGTTTGATTGTGATCTATTTTGATTTAGATCGATGATATCATCAGGATAATGCCAGCACAGCAGGTACCAACTTCACTCCTAGACCAAAGGTTGATTACGTAAGGTTGCTACAGCATGCTTCCCCCACCTATCAGACAAATCAGGATTATCAACAAAACTCAGTCGGAAGGACATCGGGGATGATTTCTTATTCCTGAACGTTTCTCTGAGCCCGACGATCAAAATTAGCGTTAGTGATATAATTTCTCTAAAAGGGTCGCCACCCATGCATATAATTTCTAAGGCGATATGTTTGTCTCTTTCTTTTACCTCATCTTAACTGAATGTATAAATTCCTGATCATTCTGTTCCTGTCCAGTCAGCTCTAGTAAATTTAGGCCAACTGGGATTCCATAAACGGGAGGCGAGTTTGATTGAATCCAGGCCATGCAATCCGATGCTGCGAAATCCAGCGTCGAGCATCTAGAATCTAAAATCTTGAGTCCACCTTTTATCAACTACTGTGTTCAGAGCATCAAGATGCTATCCTATGCAATCAAAGCTGGATCATAGTGATAGCAGACATGTAATATTTATTTAATGAAACCTGGATATCAGGGCGTGAAAACATATCAAACTCGATCAACGACTTTCACAAGGAAGAAGATGAAACATCCGAATAACGCATTCTTTCAATTTCAATTCTGAACATCATGTACAGAGCTGTGAGGCAATAACAGAATTGTGGTCAAACACTTTCCAGCAGTTCTCTCGTACTTACCAGGCCGAGGGCATAATTTCATTTGAAAGACGGTTGCCCACTTTAAAAGAACGTCTTTCAAACCAGACGGTTCTAGATCTGCTTATCGCATGTGTAAATTCACCTACAAGACATTGTGGGGTATGAAACGTCATAATTATGAGAAAAGATATCAACGAATTTCTTCATGCAACAAAGTATTGCCTTAGTTGTTGACAAGTGAAATGGTTCGATGTCTAGTCTAGCTTTGATTTATAGATTTAAATCATATTCGATTTTGAGGAAGTTTCGCATGATAAGAAATGATAACGGTCTGAAAAATCCCCTCGGAGCTGTGCAATATCTGTATTCTCACCTTTTTAAAGAGGTCCCGTCATTATACAAACGAAATAACATAACCAATGATATGAAAGAAATGCTTTATTTCTAATACGATTGAATGTTTGAAGCCAACCAGGATCTTGGTGGAAGGTGTGAATAAGGTTGTATGATACAATGTATGCACATTTAAACCCAGATACACGTAGATGCAGCTTTGTAGTCACTAAACGAGTTACTTTCACTGACGAAGATAAGCTGACAGTTGCCAGTTATAAGAGCTTTTTTGATGCGATACAATTATGATGTGCTAATTAGGATGTTTCATGGCCAATGAATTCCCAAGCATCTTTAGATACTTCGAGAAAATATTGGATAAAAACAATCTGATCATTCGACTGATTCATTTTGCCAACTGCATATATTACAGCATTAACAAGCACGTTTTTGAAATTTGATAAACATGTTTACGTAAAAAAACAATATTGTCTGCATCAAACGTTGTGCTGGAGCTATTCGATTTAAAAGTAAAATTGAGGCCTTTCCCACCGTCCTCAAATTAAACTGCTATGATTTCTGATTAAGAATTTCTATCTTCCGCTTTTACCGACCCGATCAAACTCCCTATTATTTACATTTGTAAGTGTTTTGCTGCATGTTTCTCTTAATCAGCGAATGAGGGTTTTAATTTGTTCACACAATATATGTGTCTTTTCTTCACAAAATAAATACTTTGGCGGTCAACGGTTTACTATTGCCAAACTTTGGCCAGGCGATTATTCTTTCATTCGCACCAAGAATAAGCATATGATGTGAGACAAACTTGGCATCTAAGGTCATCAATAACGTAGACGAGGCATCCACATCAGATTGTTCAAGGCATGGCCCCAAATTTAACATAAAAAGTAACTTAGCATGTTTTTTAGATTGAAACTTGTAGCTCTCCTTTGGGTCATAAACGATGTCGGTTACAATTTTCGACCGATGAACCTCAACGACGACGTTATATGATCCGAGCAAAGACATAATTACAGAGTCTCCAAATTTTCTGAATAGATAATCACGAAAGATAATCGACGTGGATGTATTATGCTCGTACGGATTTTTAAAGATTTTAATAGAGTGTGTTCTGGCTGATGATTTAAAGAGGTTACCATTTATATCACATTTGATATCTTCTGACATATCCACATTAAGTGATTGAACTATGTCGGCTTCAGACATAAGAAAGTAGCGAATCCTTGTTAAGCTTTTAACATACTGAAGTTTTAGAACGAAGCCTACGTCTACTATTTTATACCAATCTAACCAAGACACAGACAAGGTTTTTTTCCTGTTCTTGTGCTTCTGAAATTTGCATCGAAAGGTCAACTCTAAGAAAACATTTTCACCGCATGAAATCATTTTGAAATATTCGAACGACGAATTTTTAGGACCGAGGCTTTTCTCAAGTTCATCATACGGTAGAATCAACTCTCGGCAATTTCCATTGCCATTCAAATCGACTTGAAATGCTCGAAGTTTTTCATAAGCAGATTTCCGTCCACGACGAGTGCTAACGCATATTACATCATTGCCAAATTCGCCAGCAATGTATGTGAGCTCGTCAAAATGAAAATGATGCATCAGTTTAAAATCGCCGCTTATATCATCTTGGCTAAAGACGTAGACGTTACGATGAATGCTTGAGGAGTAATGAAACCGAGCCACCGCGACTATGACCCTTAACTTCGTGTGGTAAAAGACTGATGCCGCCCAAGCTGGGAATTGCCCACAGACTCTAACATCACGGTACGACCGATAGTTTCCTCTCTGCTAGTTTGACATTTCGGTTGAAAGTCAAGATATACGATTTTTGAATTGAGTGTTTGGGTTAAAAATGATTGATATGTTCAAATTTTGAAGTTAATACACGTATACGTACATCACATGTTGGAAATGGAAGGCTGCGGCATATTGCTGCATCCTGATTTTGTCGACCCATTATTAGTGTCACTATTAATCTGTCTATCTTGGATACCCTGTATAATTGAGAGGTTGCGCTCCACTCGGCATCCCACCCCGACGGCCATGGCATTAAAGCTAAATCGACGAAAACTGCGCGTTAACCCGCAGATTCCGTTTAGTCGGAGCCATGGCCCGTTCAAACTCCTACTCCGACTTCATCTTCGAGGTTAAATTACAATTATATCTAGTAGTATCCAGCTTATAAATGGAAGTTTTCATAGCGTTATTCCATCCGTTTTTAATTATAACTTGGCTCGGTGCGAAAGATGGGTACCACGAAGTGGTTATCCAAGTTGCAGTCCACGATTTGGAAGACGACTTTCTCATATATACGCCTTCCGATCATGAGGCACAAACCAACAGGTCTGGAAATCAAAATAATATTGTGCTGGTACACGTATCACTATGAAATGTTCATCAGTTCATCTGAATTGCAGTCATCATCATGATCAGACGACTTTATATATAATTCACCCTCAAAGTTGAATTGTAGGTGAACGCTTTTTTCCTCAGTTGACTGTACGCCATGCATTCGAACGAGAATTGGGGTTGTGTTGCAACAGCGACATTGGTACAAACATTATATTGTTTTATTTCCAGCTCGATTTCACTGTGTCGTGCGAGTTCTACATTTGGTCGACACGATCCATCGCCTTGTCGAGAATATTCCTCAACTCTACTGGTAATCTTGATGGTTTTATAAATTCGAAGTTCACGCGTACTGTTGATAATTTCATCCCATTGTGAGTAGTTCATCATTAAGGCATCGCACCGGCCAAATGTACGAGTCATATACTAGATGTACAGGTCACACGATCGCCGAAAACATTTCTCACATGATTTGTGCGATGCGCGGATAATAGGGATCGTTAAATATACATGCTACTTAATTGTACTGTTTAGGGAGACTGGCGTCAGGCTCTTGGAGGCAACCAGTCTATGACTAACGAAATTCCGAAATCAAGGAAAGCAGTACAGGCCTGCCTGTCATCCAGGCAACAGGTGCGCACCCACTTCCTGAGCTCTAGCTGGATTAAGTTTCTTCTTTTTCACACAGGTTTTCAAGTTTTAGTTTCTGCGAGGAGCGGTCTTGTTATGGCCCTCTAACGATTTGGTAAGTTTACCCAACGTAAGGTAAAATGGGGTAATTGTAACCTCTTTTTCACCTATAACTTTGGTTACGCAAGAGACTTCCAGGCAGATTCACTAAAACCGACCTGCATCTTGTAGTGGCACTTGTTGTAGGGAACATATGTCCTTCAATAAAATGTTTCTTTGTGCTGCTATAAACCCCCCCCCCCCCCCCGGAGACGTTTCGTTTTTCTAGTTTTCTTGTCTCTGGTCTTTGGTCTTTGGTTTGCTAAGTATATTACAAAACACGTACTTAGAGTAACTTACACATGGTTTTCTCTGGCTTGGCATATTTTCACTTGGTTCTTTCACTGGGTTGTTCAATAAGAAAGTATTGAAAACATGTAAGACTATTTCTTAGGCGTTTTCAATTATTACTATTTTTCTTACTATTTGTTTGTAATTTTGAGTCATTCTTTTGTCGACTGCCCCCACATAATTTCTCTGTTGCAAAATAGGTTGCCAACACGAACACGAACACTAAAATATTGGCTACCTGCTTTTTCCAAAGCCGATGTCCTGTTTTCCACTCTCGGCAATTCCAGCCCTTGATAGCAACATCCTTGTGAAGATTACAGGTTCTGACTTGATCATGGCCTTCGTGGCCATTTTGGTTGTTGGTGAAAAAAGCAGCGCACCTCTGAATATTCGAGCATGCCGCGCTACAGCAAAGAATTGACTGAACTCGTAAGATTGCCAAAGTAAAATGATTATCGGTTCCACTTTGCATTGATATGAAATGGAATGAGGAAAACACTAAACTTGCTGAAGCTATGCCCATGTTGTCAGGATGTGCAATAATCCCTTCTCGACATATGAAATTTCATTAAACTGGTCTACGAACTCATCCAATTATTCTCTATTGGAAGACCCGCTTTCTCGAGATAGTGATCGTGTCATCGCAAATATCCAAGTCAAAACATTCCTTAGCAAAGCTTTCAATGAAATGGCCAAGTGGCTATATGGAATCAATACGTGTATAGAATCTGAATAGGTTTATTAGAAAAAAACCTAAAACACTTGATCCTATAATCAGATAGATTCTATAAATTGAATAACGTTTTGAATAATAAAAAAAATATATATAGACATGAAATTACTAGCATCAGCTACATCTACATGTAGTTGTTTAGCTCCTTCACAATATTTCAGTCGAGCTTAATACAGTTAATGTATTTGGATAGAATGTCACTAGGCCAAAGGATTTCATTCACTTACAATCTTGGTTGTGTTTAAGTTCATAGGTGTCCCAGAACCATATCATGTTCGTCCACATATACACAGTAATCATGGTAATAGTTATCATGGCACCAGTTGCTTTCAAAATACTCCGCCTCTGGATATTTCAAACCTTATGTCAAATCCATACCCTTCAGACTGATTATGCCGGTAGAAAATAAAAGGCCTAATCAGAGCGTCACTCCGTATTAAAAGCGCATTTCGCAGGAGCAACGCAATGCCCTTCCCACACCAAATCATTATCAAAGCAATTGATGCATCATCAGGTCATATGCGAGCTTCTGAGAGAAAACCTACTGTGGGACCTATTGTCAACATGTGCACTGTGTGAAAAGGTGCACCTTCCTTTTTTTTATTGGGCACCCTGTGTATTTTCATACCTAGTTATACGTAAAAGCGTGGTTTGCTTTTGCAGTGTTATGTTGGCTCATTACATCGTAGTACGTTTTCAGTTCAATTCTTATTTCAATAGTGGTTATCACATCAATAGGCATGTGGACATTTCGTTCTTTCAAAGTGACTCAAATTAAAGTGTTATATAATCGGGGTGTGTGCTGGATTGGATGTGGGGAACGTTTCGTTTCGAAACACTTTGATAGTCACCGTTGACCATGCAGGTCATACCTTTATCCTCAGGAAGCTCCTGAATCACCGTATGTCGTGGATGAGATGCCGTTGGTAACTGCAAGTCGGCAGTTTTTCGGTTTCCTGGCGTTGGTGTTGCTGTAAGCTGTGAGGGCTATTTCCTGGTGTTGGTGCCGCTATGGGGCATGTGAGATTGCCCATTGCCAGGTGTTAGAGCTATCGAGACCTGTAGGTCTTCTCGGGGTCGTGCACAACCGTATGCATCTGATCAGCGATTCGGCCGAACGTGTTCTACAATCCTCCTCGTGATTGCCAGTTGTCAACGCCGTCGTGTTCCTATTCCACATACACCCATTTGTGACTGTTTCGACTCGAGAAGAGGATTCTGGGAACATTTGCTATGATTTGTAGACTCTGCGTAATAATGAATAGAAATAAAAATGCGAAAATAAGGAATCATACTTACACTGATCTAATTAAGAGACAATTGAATTCTTAAGCCTTGAATTCAATTTAAAGATACCAGGATTTAGCTAAAAATCGTCACACTTATTCTATGGGTCATCGTTGAAACATTTGTCATGAAATATGCTGCCACTTTCACGTGAAAACTACCAAAAAATTCATTTGTAAAAGTGATTTTTGAATGTGAGCCAACAGTATAACAGTCATCAGTGACAATAGCCCTGTAGATCAATTATCATAAGCTTATAATGCACAGTGTGCATTCGTTGTGTGCACACACTTATCTGGCATGTTCTTATTTGTTTTGAAATAGAAATCGACACCATCAAATCCCAATTGAGTAAGGTAACATAAACCAGACCAGGACACTATTATAGAATGCATGAATATGTTTATGCAGCCCACAAAAACTCTCTTTCCACAAAGGTCAGTTCATTTTCAGGCAAGATTGCACTCACATCAAAGCAGATTGCATTGCTCAAATTATTGGCTGACTGGTTGACTTTTCTTCATTCCAAGGCTTTGCATCACACCATGTTATTTCATGATTGAATCAGATTACATTGTTTAATTTTACCATAATTAATGATTTGGGCCAGCATGGTCTCGAGTTTCAGAAAAATCGCCCTGGTAGTTTTTTTGCGACAATCACAATCCAATGGATGGATCTTTAAGCACCTTTATCCTGCATTTTACCTTAGACAATTCTAAGACTTTCTGCGAAAGAAATTCTGAAAAATATCATTTCTGTTTTAAGATATATCAAAATCTCAAAATTTTGAGGAATTGAAATGTCGTGATTTTTGGTTTTTTGGTACTATATCGAAAAATCAAGAAAATCAAGAAAATCACAAAATCTAAAAATGTTGATATTTCGATATATCATGCAATATATATATTTTTTTGGTGAGAATCAGTCAATGTTCAAGAGTTTCACCCTTTTAACTTACTTACGTTATTTGACAAAGGTGAATTACTAGCTCATTCCGGCGATTCACGTGGTAAATCATGTAACTGCCCGCTAGAAATCATCCCTGCAATCAAAGTTCGATAATGTCTGACCATGGGCTATTCGAAAGACCAAGCTAGATATCTCTGCTACACTGTTTGTTGCAAATAGATATTTCATTTCCAACCATTAAGATGATATCAGAATATCAAACTGCACATCACATCAAGACGTACACTGATCAATACAGACAAATATAGGCTACGGGTGCACACCCTTTCGGTGAACGGATCAACCATGTTAAAACAAGTAAAACTTCGTTATAGGGCAAACTTCAAACGTATTTTCCCTATTTTAGGCCACGGTACTTTGTCAAGCTTAAAGCGAAAGCTTCTCATTTGGTTTATAGAAAGTCGTTTTTCATGGTTTATCAGTCATCAAAAGGTCTATCTTTTGCAATGTATTAGTGCAGTTAATCAGCTAAATCATGGTGATGACCCGATGGTAGCAGCGATACGTCTCTCCTTGGGGGAGTCAGTAATTCCGTGGTAAGCCTGCTGCCATTTAATCACACCCTTTTTGTCATCTTACCGACTTGTAAAAAATCCTGAGATGCAGTGTTAGTTCTCACCCCTACGTCATCACGAGGCAAAGGAGTGTATTGAAAACCACTGGTTATACCAGGATCAGTCATATTTAGTTGGCTCTTGCTTAAGATACGGGACCCGTATCCTCAGGTCAAAAGGCCAAAGGTACTGGAGTTCCTTTGCACATGCGCGAACACAGTTCCCGTATTTCTAGCCACACTTGGCATAGTGCATTATGAGTACGGCCGGAACTATAACCTGTAAGTTATATTTTTGAAGACATGTATACATGTACTAGACAAGTACATTTCGAGTATTTACTGCCTGGGTATGTGGCAAAAACATGAAATGTTGTGGAAATGATCATTGAAATCTAACTTTTATAGATACGGAAGACATGCATGATTTTATCTGTTATTTTAAAGTGAAAGTCAGCCTTTTTTATGACAAATGAAGAAATATTATCGCAAGATTTGGAAGGAAAATCGTGGGCAGAAAATTAAAAAATGCCAATGAGGGATTCAAACCGGGTCCACTAGGCCATGGCACTCTTTTTGACGGACATAGTACTAAACGGGATTTTAGGTGTGGATCTTACGCTTGATGTTTCTTCACTTGAAATATCGTAGAAAAGCATTTTCACATTCGCCCAATGTATTAAAAAAGCCATTGATTGCTTGAATCAAAGACGCATGCATACGTCACTGTCATGTCTGTAGAGTATCAACTCTCAGGTGTGACTTGGCGCAAGTGAGGGAAAAACAGTTTTGGGCATGCGCCAAAGAACTCCCGTATACCTTTAGTATTCTGACCAGGGGATACGGCTCCCGTTCATCTAGACATTGCGCATTAAGTTTCGTTACAACACTACCAAATTCCAGACGGTATTTCGTTTTTTTCCGTCCGACAGTTGATTGATGAAGAAACATGTCCGAAAATCTATGTTTTCAGTAACTCGTCACTGACACCCTTCAGAATGTTTTCGATTATATAATTTAATATGATTTGCATTAAACATGTCTTTCGGTATAATATTGATAGGCAAATTTGACTTTGTTTTGAAAGAGGTAGTTGATCCTCATGCATGCGTTCACGTTCGTGCTTTTTACGCAAATCAGCGTACACCGATATTTGTAGACCTGCGTACACTTTCGTTACTTCAGATTATGAAGGCGATACCTCATAAACTTGGCGCTTGATCGCCAATTAATGATACAGTTCATGTGCGCTCATACTTAAGATGCACAGTGTAAATCATGGAGGCCGTAAGTCAATGAAAACATCATATTTTGAACATTTGTGAGAAGTCTACAAATCAACGAATTTGCGATGTTAAAGCTGTGTATTCTGTTCAATCGTGAACATGGTCTCACAGAGTGTGTTTACTGATATGCACTCTCTAATATAGGCAGGAGAAAAGAATCAAAAGATGCAGAAACGAACAAAATGTTTACAAAAACTTAAGCGATATCGCGATCCTTGCGTACACCAGATTCAATCGGAAGGTCATATATCATTGCTACGCACTGTGTAAATCGTGTACGTTGACCACCGTGTAAATGTGAAAAGAGAGTACAACAAAATTCTTCTAAAAGTCCTCATTAAATGTGATGACAGGTACCACTCAAGATTAATTTCTCTCAGCCATTTTGCCACATAATTCATTGCAGTACTTCAAGGAGGATACCGCGGTGACGTCACGGCTTTTCCAAGATGGCGCTGCATATTAAACAAACTCGATCCATGGCCAAGGGAAAATCAAGTCATCAAATAAAGTTAGATGTTTCGCATCAAATCAGAGATTTTAGTACTTTTCTGCTATGAAATAAGTCTTCAGACAATAAATTATCATTTGAATAATGAAAAGTGCTGTTTCGATGGGGAAAATAGGGTTTTTAAAACCAAATAGCCGGGCACCGATCTTCCAAAATTAGCGATGGTTTCAAAACAGTCTCCCAGATATGGGGCAATCTCTTCATTATCATAATGGGATTTGGAGGCATGTTTACAGATTTTACAAGTTCGAGATCTGTAGGACCTAAAACTCGCATAGATCCCCTCTATTTGTCGAGTTAGCCCCCCTGTAAGATCATGCATTTTCGGACACTAGAACGAAATCTTCCTGCGGATATCGCGGTTTCGGTGATGATTTAAGGAGAAATTGACTGTTCTTAGAGTTGTATGGGACAGAAATGAGTTCATACTTCATGAATACATGAATATATTATGATATGGGCGGGCTTCTAAGTCAAAACAATAACAAACTCAACTGCATCTCTACCGTGTATCGCGTAGCGCATTGCCTAGTGTATTTCGGAGTGTATTTTAGCGGAGACATTATTTCCGCACTTTGGCCACGCAAAACGTCTTTTTTATTCAAGGAAGTTAATCTGATCTGTAAATTTTATTTTACACAGGAAGAATCCATACCAGGTATTGCAATATTTCATGCCTATTGGTGTTTTTGTGAACAGGAGCGCACCAGACAGTGAGACGTGGAGATGTGTTCAGTGCTGGTGCTGTCAGTAGACTGAATCTGATTGGCCATAGCGATCAGTAATATGGGATGTGATCACGTGATATGACGTCACCGCGGTATCCTCCTTGGCAGTACTTGAAGAGCATCACGCAATAGCAATTGAAGCTGTTCAGGAAGTCCATGTTTCATTTCACTTCCAATTTACCTTATTAACCAGTAGTGGTTCAAGTGTTGCTTCACACTCAAAAAAATGCATTTTTGGGTCCTTTTCAGCTGAAAGTGGCAGCATATTTCATGTCCAATGTTTTAACTATGATTCATTCAATTAACATGACGATTTGTTTTAGCTAAATGCTGGTATTTTTTCATTGAATTTAAGGCTCTGATAAACTTCAATTGCGTCTTGATCAGGTCAGGGTAATTATGAATCTTTGTTTTCATCGTATTTGATCATCACATTATGGTATACACCATCCCTGCAATTATGAAGTGAATCAGACTTTCAGTAGCAGAATTGCGTTTGATCAGATTTACTGCCACCACCTTTAGTGCTTTTTCAAAGTCATATTGTCCCATGTTGCTAGACGGACTGCTTATTTTAGTATATTCACCAGTGAAGGTGCATTTGTGCTGTTTTTCTTGAGATACAGCCATTCTCCCACGGCAGCACTATCTAGGGCTGGCTGCTCGGCAAGTTGGACGACCTGCCTTGAACAACACTGCTTCTCGGCGTGGAGTGAACATGTAATTCACAAGAATATTTATCAAAGGTTAAAAGTGCACAATTCATTTACTATGCAAAAATAATAATAATGCATACCCTGCATCGTTTGGTCAACATTTTCAACATCTAATCAATTTTTAGAATAACTGATGACGTAATCGTCAGCTGAAAGCCATTGTGCAAGTTCCCTGACGATCTCACAAATTCTAGATACTGAGAAGAAGGTATTTTTTTAAAGAATTGAAAAAACGGCGCGGGATTAGACGGAATTTCAACAACACCAAAGAGGCTTCGTATTGGTATCTCAACATTGACCCTTAGTCTCAGATCCAATTTCAAAGTACAGTTAGCCTCTTTCCTGGTGCAGGGGCTCTGCTGTTGTGGCTTTGTTATCGGGGAAAACGGCCGACTTGATTTTGGAAACATCAGAGCAGCATCAGAGCGCCGCTACAATAGAGGCGCTGATCAGGATACAGCTGAATTACGAAAAATATCATGTTTAATCACCTCTCTGATCTGGTGTTCCCTGTTCTGCTGCGACACTCATGACCAATTACATGAACTGGTGGAACCGTGATTGCATGATTACTGTTTCTATGATAAGACAATGTTTCATCAATTACAAAACAATCTGTGAATTACGAAAACAGAAAGGTAAGTCACCTATCTGACCTGGCGTGTCCCGTCCACTGGATCCCTGCGACGCACACAACAAAATGCATGTCCTGCTTAGAATAATACAGTGTTTTATCAATTTCAAAACAACCTATGTCAATGATTTTTGCATAGGATATTGGTTTTAAAAAAAACAAATAGTGAGCTTATTTTTACATTGGTTGCTTTGAAAAAGGTGGTCGATTTCGTGGAATTGATTCCTAACCCCATATGCACCATGTTCACACAGTTACTTTGCCTTTGTCAATGTTTGTGATGCATATCATTGAACCTAAAGGCAAACGAGTGCTTTTTGTCGCTGCGAGATGAGATCATGATTGCGTACGCCAAATATCGTTTGTTTATGGTCATCGTAAGAAACTGCTACGGGAATCGGTTACCGCTGCTCTCCGGCCATGGCGATTTAGCGGATCCTGCGGATTCTGCGGAACCTGCGGAATCTGGGCGGAATCAGCATAAAAACAGCACGAGAATATCGATATTATGATAAATTATCCTTATAATAAATATTTGTAATATTCCATAACTGTTAAATTGTCTAAACCGCTAAGATTATCAAGCATTTCGGAAAAAAACCCAACATGCATGAAAAAAATGTCTGCATTCTATTATCGGACGATTTCCACATTGGCCGTGATCTATGACCCAGGCCGAGTTGGTAATAGGCCGAGTTGGCCCGTAATCGTGTAAGTCGTTACGCACCCGAAAAACACACGTCTATGGGCGGTTATTACCGCAAATAAAGACAAACCAAAGCAAAGACACTTGTGTAGCATATCAAGGACACGTAGATTGATACTCCTATGTGTGCCACATCAAAGACATCTGGAATGCATGTTTTGTTTTTGTTTGATGAGCCATACACAGCACAGATAAGACATGACCGCAATACCTCTCTGGACCATACACCACGTCAAAGATAACGATGCGAAATCAACAGACGGCGCCACCGTCTTGGGAAAAGTAAAAACAAAAATCGACAACTTCAGGTTTTTGTTGATATAAGCGACTAGCGGGAAAATGCACATGTGTTGTTACGTCACTATTGCACACGTATATTGATACTCCTATGTGTGCCACATCAAAGACATCTGGAATGCATGTTTTGTTTTTGTTTGATACAGCATAGATAAAACTAAACTTTTACACTGGCCTGGTTGACATGTCTCTCTTTATTTTACAACATCGCAAAATTGTGCACGAGCAACATACGATTGCCTTGATGATCCATCATAAGTTAAGATATTCAAGTCACATGATGACTGATGATGTCCAGGACTCCCAGATGACAAATCAGTTTAAACAGAGAATTTCCCACTCTCATGACAATAAATAAAAGATTTTTCTAAAACGTCCACCCGAGTCAATCATCCCACTGGCACTATTGATGACCAAGCAGCCAGCAAGATCATGCAATGACAGGTGACAAGCCCGATATCCTGGCACTGAACGATCCTTAAAACCACCCCAAGTCCCAGGAGGCGAAACGACTAATTTTTGGGTAGAGTGACTCTCGGACACTCTCTTGACTTTGCTCGATTACATTACTCACGGCAAATTCTATCATTCAAATTGTTGTTTGCTTACCTTTTTGTTCTGTTTTATATGGAACCTTGATGATTATTGATAGGATGTTGATGGAGACGAGAAGAACTTGGATCACCATGCAGGTACCGTGCCATGGAATGCTGCAGTATACGTTGGAAACTGAATTTCGACGTACATATTGCCTTTGTTAAACCGTACTCAAAAGTGTCACTCAAGAGTGTCACAAAACTCGATGGCCTTCGACTAACATAGTACAAAGTAGTGACCTTCCCAGGATCCAGGATTATTCAAGATCGACTCTCTCTATGAATTCTTTATTTCGGACAGCTGGGGCAAGTCTTGCCAAGGACGAGGACTCCAAATACAAAATGAGCAGACAGTTAGTCAAATACTTAGTAGATTATACAAAAGGAACTAACATTAATTAGCAGAAAAGCTTGCACCACGGGCCTGACCAAGCCACAATAACACAACTAGGTACCAAAGTACTACATCACTAGTGCACATTGCACTGTGCACCCGACATACATCGGCTAAACATGAATGCATACAAATACATATAGACCGCGTCCAGGTCACAGGCTACCAAAGCCAAAGGGCCAAAATCCCTTATCCAAATCTACATCAAACTACCCTGTTCTCCGACGCACTGGCAACTAAACTCCTATACACTTAACCCAGCCACCAGTCAAATATTAAAAGCACATATAACCACATTCACTTCTAACTTGAAATATGATTCACAAGTGCGCATTTAAAACCCCTCTTCTCTTACAGTTCTCCCTCCAAAAACAGGAAATACTACCACTATCACCACACACACTAATCACACAAACCAAACACACATCACACAGCACTCCACCTCCATCTATCACAACCACACCAAACTAACATACAACCAAGCACACACACACATCCACACAAACCTATGTCACTTTGTGACATTAAACCGTACTCAAAAGTGTGAAGTTGCTGAACCGTAATCGATTGTTCGCTGAACATAGTGTACGGCCATTGCAGAAATCCGTCAAAATCACACAGACAATTAAGAAAAGGAAGAATATTCAAATGAAATACCATGGAACACATAGCCAGAGCTTGACGCAATAGCTTCGAAGGAAATGTGACGTCCTTCCGTTGACCACACAGCGATTACATTGTACCCAACAATAAACGTATTTAAAATCTACCGTACCGTGAGGAAGATTTCTTGTTTGTTGATAGGCATATAGGCCTGGTGCATTTTGCATTGGCAATGTGTGGTTTGATCCGCCTCGATATCCATGCAAATGCTCTTGTATTCAATGAGATGTCCTGACCAGGAAGGTTTAACGTCTGTGTTAGTGTCCTTTATATTAAATAACCTTTCAGATTTCTCTAGATTGAGTCATTATTCCTTCATTTGCCATTTTAAACGATGATACCTTACTGGTCCTTCTCCCGTGTCTTTTTGACTGGGGGTTTGTGTCCACGTTTTTACAATAAAACCAGGTTTTTTTGCAAAAAACTAAGTTGTTTTGTATAAAACCAAGTTTTTTACGTAAAAAGGTAGGTTTATTGGCCATTTGTCCAGTTATTGTTAATAAACCAAGATTCTTTGCTATAAAACTAAGTTTATTACCACTGGATGAAAAACTTATATTTAGGGAATAAAACCAAGTTTATTTGTTAAACTTGACATTTGTGGATAGAAACAAGGTTTATTAGGTAAAAAACTTGGTTTCATTAAAGAAACTCGGTTTATTAGCTAATAAACAAGGTTGTTTTAAAAAAACCTATATTTTTTCCAAATAAACTTAGTTTATTAGGTAAAAAAACAGGTTTTTTGAATAAATCTAGGTTTTTTTAATTACTGGACACTCCGCTTGCCATAACCGTCCTCGAAACTGCTCAGATTTAGGAATGTGAACTTATTGTCATCTTAGGCTTTTACCGCGCGGTTCAAAACTCACTAATATTGATATTTCTAAGTGACTTCCTTTACTCAGCTAATGGAAGTTTTGTTCACGCAGTTCAGTATGCATTGTTTTTCTCGGTCACTCAATCAATATTTTTGCGGTCAACTGCTTACTAACAAGAAATTTTGGCCAGGCGATAATTCTTTCATTCGCAACAATAAGAATATGATATGAGGCAAACTTGGCATCAAAGGTCATCAATGACGTAGGCCTAGCTTCCACATCAGATTGTTCAAGGCATGCCCCAAAATTTATCATAAAAAGAAATAGAGCATGTTTCTTAGAAGTGAACTTGTAGCTCTTCTTTGGGTCATAAACAATGTTGGTGACAAATTTCGACCCATGAACCTCAACGACAACGTTATAAGGTCCGAGGAAAGACACAATTGGAGAGTCTCCCAATTTGCTGAAGAAATCATCACGAAAGATAATCGACGTGGATGTATTTTGCTCGTACGGTTTTTCTAAGATGGTGATAGAGTGTGTTCTGGCTGATGATTTATAAAGATAACCATTGACATCACATTCGATACCTTCTAAAATGATGTTATCCGTATTAAGCGATTTATCTCTGTCAGCTTCAGATATCACAGAGTAGCGCATCCCTCCTAGGCTTTTAACAAACTGAAGTTTAAGAACGAACCCTACGTTTATTATTTTATACCAATCTAACCAAGACATAGATTGGGTTTTTTCCCTGTTCTTGTGCTTCAGAAATTTGCTTCGAAAGGTCATCTCCAAGAAAACGTTCTCACCGCATGAAACCATTTTGAAATATACGAACTTCGAATTATTTGGACCGAGACTTTTCTTCAGTTCATCATACGGTAGAATCAACTCTCTGCAATGCCCATCACCATTCAAATCGAATTGAAATGCTCGAAACTTTTGATAAGCAGATTTCCTTCCACGACGAGTGGTAACACCTATAACATCATCGCCATATTCGCCAGCAATGTATGTGAGTTCTTTAAAATGAAAATGAGATATCATCTTAAAATCTCCACTATCATATTGGCTGAAGACGTAGACGTTACGGTGAGGACTCAAGGAGTAATGAAAAAGAGCCACTGTGACTATGACATTTTTTCCTGTGTGGTAAAAAACCGATGCCACCCACGGTGGGAACTGGCCATAGATCCTTACAGCACGGTACGACTGATAGTTGCCCCTCTGCTAGTTCGGCGTTTTGGTTGAAATGTAAAATGTACATCTTCAGGTAATAAAGGATAAATAAGCTCAATCCATATTACATGTGAGAGATAGAAGGCTGTTGCTCTCTAGCACTTGATTAGATAA
Organism: Lineus longissimus; assembly: GCF_910592395.1. NCBI lineage: Eukaryota > Metazoa > Nemertea > Pilidiophora > Heteronemertea > Lineidae > Lineus > Lineus longissimus. The sequence continues at coordinate 9,309,507 of NC_088323.1, read as the reverse complement.
AAAATGATGATGATAATAATTGATTATATCAATCCATTATTAACGTATAATACCACTTCAGGATTCCCTGTATATAAGAAAGGTTGCGCTCCATTCTGACTCCATTCCCAACGGCCATGGCAATTCAGCGGAATGTATGAAAACTCCGGAATCTGGGGAAACCTTACGGAAACAATATTCATAGCCAGCCTGATCATGTTGTAACGGAAAACCTGTCCGAGCGGTCATGGCGTCACCAAAGGCAAAGTCACATCCACATACAGGTGACACAAAATATCAGTCCACATTTTGGGGACAACGACATCTCAGTCTGAAGTCTCCAGTTTCACAAACATAGCACAAATATCCCAAGTAATTGATAGTATAGTTTCTTAATAACGCGCCGGATCACAAGCCTCTAACAAAATACAGTGGTTACCCTGACAGGTTTGCATCAAAGGTTTTACCTCCTGGCTGACAAATTTTGACTCAGTCTCATTCTCATGGCTAAACCCATTGTCGCTATTTAGCGTACTACACGGTATAATGTGTGTGAGAAAGGAGAGTCAAATGTCAAAATGACACCAAACAATTATGTTATGTACCTTGCAGTTCTTGGACTACAAAACAAGAAAGAGTTTCACTTAGAGAACCGCTTATTAGCTAGTTGGGCCTGGCTCCGGACTACAGACAATCTGATTGTTCATTGGACTGACACAGGGTTTTATACCAATATCCTGGCAACGAGGTTGGTTGAACGAGGTTGGCCATCTGATGATCCAATTGCAACATTACAACAGAGGGGTCAGAGGTAGGGTTTATGTAACCAAAAATCGCCAACCTTTCTAACTTGACATAAATTGTACTTACATGTTTCAAATGACATACAACTAAATAAAGATACAACATCCTGTCGAAATATCTGAGCAGAGGGCAAAACAGGGCCTAAAACATCCCCCTAAATTGTGCTACTGATGCACCCTTAACCCATCCATGACTCCATTCTATCTTTAGCTCACTTTTATAACTTCATTGTCTTACAATCTGATAACAGCGCACCTGCTGTGAGTTTGCATAAAACAGTACCCAGATTTTCACCCCAAACTGTACTAGGTGCATCTACTGATCATGATAACATTAGGCTAATTTTGTTACACTGGTGAAACCTCGCGCCTCCCTGTGAGACCTCGGGATATTCAGGTGGTCGATTGCACAGGATCTCTCGCCTTGAAACGCATGCAAAGTATGAATTGTGCCCGAACGCTCTCGCACCAGGTCCGAGTAATAGTAAAGTAGCGTAAAAAAGAATGACACCGGACTGGTTGTACGTACCTAAACTGCAAAAACTACTCTCTAACGCTATTGGTAAAATGTTCACAGTCAATCGTTACGACCGCAAACCGCAGACTTGGCATACTACAAAACATCAAATACAAAACGGATAAACAAACTTTACTAACACTCTACAAGACATTTGTCAGAAGCAAGCTCGAATACGCAGACGTAGTATGGGACGGACTCCCCTGAACTTAGCAGCAAAACTGGAAAAAACTCAAATTAATGCAATGCGATGTATAACAGGATTAACAATCAGCTCTCACCACCGCGACCTTTACAGAGAATCTGGCCTTCTACCACTCAAAAAGCGCAGGAAATTCCATCGCCTCGTAATGTTCTACAAAATTTTAAACGGACTTGCACCAACCTACCTCAAAGACCTCATCCCAGAACTAACCGTCGATAGTCACTACCATAACACACGTTTAGCTACAAACAACAATATAACACCTTTCCTTTGCCGCACAAACAGCCTCTACTCAAGCTTCTTCCCTTCTACAATCCGCGACTGGAATGCTCTCGACCTTCCTATACGTGCGAAACCAACTCTAAACTCTTACAAATATTCCCTAACCAAACTGCCAGAATTCTCTATCAAACCAATCCCCTCCTGGCTAGACATCGGCCCTCGCCCACTTAACATCATTCTCACACGTATGCGAAACAACTGCAGCGGACTAACATCTGACCTATACCTAAACCACGTTTCGGAAAACCCCACTTGCCTCATGTGCCCAATGCATGTTCCAGAAACCTCTTCACACTTTCTTCTCGACTGTCCTAAGTACGAAAACCAACGCAACTCCCTAATCGCCAATACCCTTCAAATAACACACATCCATAATGCAACTCTAAACTCAAACATCCTTCTCAACGGCCATCCATCTTTCTCCAACCTCGAAAATGCTCTCCTTATCAAATCAGCCCTAAAATTCATTTCATCCACAAATAGTTTTCCAATCTAACTCAAAGAAAAATATCTGACCCCCCCCCCCTCTTTTCCGTTTCCGCCAACCCCAAACGCGTATGATCATTCCTAACTCTTGCACCCCCGCCCCCCTGCACTTTCCAAACTATCTATCCTTTTTTTTCTCTTTTTTGCGAAATTTACTACATTTCAACTTCACATGTTTCTCAATTATATATTCTGTATATCTCTTCAAATTATATTTTAAAAACTTATGTCACTATTCGTATCTTCATAAACTTATGTAACTATTTGCATATATTTATATCTTGCAGTAGTTTAAGCCTTCGGCTTTTAACTGTAAAATACATGTACAATATAAACCGAATAAACTCTTTGTAAAAGAAAAAAAAAAAAAATGTTCACATCGTTATATCAATAATTCTTCCATTAATATTTTATTTTTTGGCAAAAAATGCAGTCTGAAGTAATAAAACAAATGTATATACATCTCAAAGCCTGCATTTGTGGGACCGTCTGCCATCTCTTCTCAAAAATCGCCAATTTCAAGCAGTAATAACCCAATCTGAGGGTCACGAGAAGAGGCCTAGCGCGAGATGATGCCCCAGTACCAAAAAGAACGCTTTGGTGCTTATCACTCTCGATTAGTAATTGAACACGCTAATAGATAGTGAACATGAGAATATTGATATTCAATATTGATATATGATAATTAGTTGTAAATTTGCCACGTTCTGTCTTCTTCCTATCAGATAGAGCCGATGTGGAAATGGTCCGTCAAAAAATAATACAGGTAATTTTTTTATGCATGTTGCTTTTTTCCCTAAATTATTGATATCGATTGCGACTTAAACAATTTGATACCTGTGAAATAAATATTTGTAATATTCCATAAGTATCAAAGTGTTGATATGAAAACATCGATATTCTTATACTCTTTTTGTAGGCTGTGTCCACTAAAAATAGGCGCCATGGCCCGTTTCGGATTTCGGATTTCATATTTCAAGTGCGCTTTCTGGGCTTTTGACGTTCCAACTCTCACTCCGACTTTATCTCCGCGATTGAATTACATTTACATGTATATAGATATACATAGAGTTAATCGACGAAAGTTTTCATTGTGGTATTCCATCTGCAGTAATGCTTTTTAAATTCCCAAATTTGATCAGTACAAAAAATACAACGAAATGGTTTGCAAGTTGCAGTCAACGACTTGGAATACAACTTTATTATATACGCCAAAGGCACATGTCTCGAATTCCAAAGTAATTTTGTGCAGGTACACGTATTTATCACTGTGGCAGGTTTACCAGTTCAGTTGAGTCGAAGTTATCAGCAGACGACTGTAATTCACCCTCAATGTTGAAATGAAGGTGTAAAAGTTTAATCCTCATTTGAACGAGAATTGAGTTTCTTTTTCAACAGCGATTTTCGTACCAAAGTTCAAGTTCGATTTCACTAAATCGTCCGAGTTCCACATTTGATGCAGGCGATCCATCGCCTAGTCGAGCATATTCCTCAACTCCGATGGTACTGTTGATGGTTTTATTAATTCGAAGCTCGCGCACAATGTTGGCAGTTTCATGCTATTGTGCGTTTTTCATAGGCATCGCATCGGCCAATTGTACGAGTCATATAGGTCACACGATTGCCGAAGAAAATTATAACAATGATGGGCGCGGAAATCGTTCCATAGTGCAAACGATCCATCGCCGAGTCGGGCATACTCCTCAACTCCAACTTTTATCACATCCAAGCTCGCGCATTAAGCGACAGAGTGCGGGCCGCCGCACTCTCGGCTCGCGGCCAGATTTCGCCCAAGGATTTCCCTTCAGAGGTTCTTCCTTGTTCACAGTTTAATGCTATTGTGAGTATTTCATAGGTATCGCATCGGCCAATTGGTCGTACGATTGCCAACAAAATGCCAGAAAATTCAAACAATAATGGGCGCGATGCGCGGAGGATGGAGATCGTTACATAGAACGAGTCATTCAAACTATCTGTAGTTATTCCTAACGTACTTGATATACTCGATATGCTGTTTGAGGGAGACTGGCTTCATTCTCCCTGCTGGTAGGCAAACAATCCAGGACTAACAAAACTCTTATATCAAACCGTGCATTACACGGGATCGTCAGTCAGGCAAAGCACAGAGATTGAAACAAAGTCTGACGAATCTGACGGAAACAAAGTCCGACGGATCGAGAGCACCACCGTACTGCCGTTTAACTCGTTGTGCACGCAACAAAAGCAAATAATGTGTTTATTGCAAAATAGGTTGCGAATATGAAAACTAAAATATTGGCTACCTGCTTTTTCCAAAGCTGATGTCTTGTTTTCCGGTCACGGCATTTCCAGCCCTTGGTAGCAGCATCCTTGTGAAGATGACAGGTTCCCGTTTGATCATGACCATCATGGCCGTTCATGTAGGTGGTGGAAAAGGCAACGCACATCTGAATATTCGAGCATGCTACGCCACATCGAAGAATCGACTGAACTCGTAAGATTGCATAAGTTAAATTATTATCAGTTCCGCTAAAGATGGGCATTGTCATAAAATGGAATGAGTAAAACACTAAACTTGCTGAAGCTATGACCATGTTGGTCAGCACGTCTTATAATCTACGAAATAAACGGACAAATGGCCACAAAACACATTTTTTCCTCGAAAAAAGAATAATACAAAATACATCTGATGAGAGACAAAACTGCATATAAATTTAGCTAGGCTATGAAAAATAATAAGACCTTTAATGATAGATTTCAACGAAAAAATCGACGGAAAACCCAAATTTAAAGGCAAAAATAAGGATCACATTGTGAACCGACCATACTTTTATGTCTGAAACGCTACACCGGCAAATGACTGACAGATAGCATCCATTCCACAAACGTTTTGTTGGTACCGTCCAATTAATTCTATTAAGGTACCAAAAGTCCGTCAAGTTGGCTTGCTTGATTTATGCTCACGTGTTTTTAGCTTGAACTGGAGACCCTTGATGTCTCAGTCACAAGTCCTTCTCATTGCTTGCTTTTGAATATCCTTATCAGTGACATTCGAAACAGCACGTATGATGCATTCAGTAGACAGATAAAAACAGAACTTCAGAGGAAGTACTTTGGTTGGGCACAGATGTACGAAAGCCCAGACGGCTCATCTGAGATTCGACATCCGAAATCTGAAAATCCAAATCCAAAATTTGAAATCGAATGTTAACTATTCAGAGATAAGCTTACAAAAAAGGTAAGGGTTCATTTCACACCGGTATGGCGGACATAGCCCAGTGTACACGGTCAGCCATGCTGGAGGGCAGAACAATGATTTGTCATGCCTGACTGAACTGAATCAAATGCTTTCAACATGGGCTAGGTCATTTGAACTTGCTTTCTTTTGTCTTTCCTACAACATGGCAGTTGATGACCTCACGTGAAACCACTCTATACTGCTCGTTTCAGTATGAAATTGACATATGGCCGGTAGCTCAGCATATTCATTTCATACTATCGACACCAAATTTTGAGCAGAACAAAGTCTCATTTTCCTTCGGTGGAGGGGGTCATGCTAGTAAGTCATTGATAGGTGGCAGTACTAATCCAGTGAGATGCCCGGGAATTGACAGAGCGGCGGGGATATCAACCTTACTGTTTCACTACAGGAACCGGTTTTGGCCTGGGTCAACCCCAACCCCACTTAAAAAAGTTTTCATGACCTCAGTCTGTATCGGAATTCTGAGAAACAGTTGTTAGAAGCAAGATAAGATCGATCTGCTGTCTGGTGAAGTTTTTGAATACCCCAATGCATTCTTGACGCAATGATGATAAGAAAATAAAGGTCAAATATATGGTTTATAAGTTTTTGCATCAAATTGTAGCTATAACCACTGCTAACACAAGTATGCCACACTTTCCAGCAAAGAAAATCCTAGGAATACAAAAAACTGACCCCTCGATCCTCGATCACAAAAAAATCACATCCCGATCGAGACTCGACTACACTCTCCCTCGTGTCTCTGAGCTAGTCAGGCCAGCATGTACAGTAATATGTTTTAACAATTTTCAATTCATCCTCACGTCAAAAATGCATTATGGTATACTTAAAATTTCACCTGTCACTGGTCGATCTTATCTTGTTGATGCATATAAACGCAGTGCCGATTACCGCCATTTGCATTCATTTAAACTAAAAATGAAATGTTACACGACATCCAAATGGTTGTTATATTTTGTAAGCTTTCCTCTGATCGGTTAATATTAGATTTCAAATTTCGGATTTCGGTTTTCAGAGGAGCCTTCTGGGATCATCGTTTAATGAAATATTTTCGGAAATGTATTATAACGCGCAACGTGTTGTAAATCATGCTATTGAAATCTTATCTACACGCTGATCATTATGCCCTGATATTTTGGTATCGGCTAAGCCCTGGAAAATGCACCGCCGGTTTGTCCTAAGGATAGCAATCAAATTTGAAAACATGCATGAATTGTTGTTGCGTAACCAACTGGTTTTTTTCATGAAATTTAGTGCAAATAATGTTATATTGTCCATGTTGCCAGGTGGACTGGTTATTTTAGTATATTCACCAATAAGGGCGTATTTGTGATGTTTTGTTTTGATGCAGCCATATTCTCCCATGTCAGCACCATCGATCCAGGGCAGGTTGCTCGGTGCGTTGGACGACCTACCTCGAACAATATTGCTTCCCGTCGACCAGGTGCGACCATCAGGGGTAATATCCTAATTAGCGAACCCAATCACGTCACTTCATGAAATATATCAAGACAAGTAAATTGCGGTAACGGATTAATGTGGATTTAATTGTCGAAGTGGCTTTCTAAAATACATTTGTATCACGAATCATTATTTCAAAAGAAAAATCGGTTAGCCTCTTTCTTTTCTCAGAACTCGGAGTTTTGGTAACTCAACCAAGGTTAGTTGTGATGAAATACAGCATTTTGCATGGCACGAGCGTATATCTCAAATATATTTGTGTGAAAATTACATACGCTGATCAGTAGCCAGTGGGTACCCTAACCATTCGTCGGCCAAATACCGGACCCAATTAACAACTGAGTCGAGGTAAGTTCTGGTTATAATAAGGCATATCGCGCTTCGCTTGGACAACATTTTACCAAAAGTAAATGAACTTTAAAGTAATTGATAACGTCATCGTCTACTGGGGAAGCCGTTGTGCAAATTGCCCAGTGAGCGGACAAGAACGAGAGGGAAAATCGGAAGAAAATGTTGATCTCACAAATTTTAGTAACTATAAAAAGTAGGTATTTTAGAATTGAAAAACAGCGCGGGGTTTGACGGAATTTTAGCAACACTTCCCTCAGATCCAGTTCCGAAGCAGTTAGCCTCTTTCCTGATCAACGCCTGTAATGCCGATGCTTCGTTGATGTGGCTCTCCATAATGGCGGGTGAATGGCCGCTGACAGATCAGGATAAAGGTTAATTACGAAACCAGCATAATTCGTAACCTCTCTGACCAGGCGTTCCTTATAGTTCTGCTTTGACTCAAACACCCGATAGACCGCGATGACATGACTACTGCGGTTCTAACAAGATAACGTTTAATCAATAACGACACAACTAGCGTAAATACTTGTATTTGGTGAGATTGATTCAAAGAAAACAATACATGATCGAAGTGTGCTTATTTTGACATCGATTGCTTTTTGTCTGTGCGATATGAGTTCATGATTGCATGCGACAAAAATTGCTCGTTCATGGTGGTCATCGCAGGTAACTGCGACAGTATTCAGTTATCGCTGCTCTCCGATCCTGGGCCAACATCCCGATCAGGTGTGTGGAACATTTACAGACTTTTTTCAATTTTTATTCAATCTGAACATTTGCATGAGCCTGCGGATGCAGGTTCTTCTAAGATATTCAGTTGATCTTACAAAAGGAATGTAAAATATATTATCTCTATCGCCTGATCAGCTGTTTAATACTGCGCACATGGTGTATATTGCATTACACGTCTTCGACCGAAATATTTTCTCCTTCTACTGAAACGAATTGATTTTTGATGGTGTTTTTTGTACTTGTATTTGAAAAACTGCCGTGTGATAAAGGTTTCTTCGTTATAGACCATGATTCGGCCCTTTAACAGCTTTAATCGGTTCGAAACGGAAATAGCAAAATATGTTTAAATGAATCTCGGTTACATATACATTACAAAATACTCGACAATTTATAGTAAATTGAATATGGCGATGATGGCATAGATGTAACCACTAATCTAGGATGAAATTCTGTTTCGGAAAAATTGCGAGTATTTCAAATGGATTTGAATGGAAATGGTAATTGCCGAGAATTGATTCTACCGTATGATGAACTTAAGAAAAGCCTCGGCCCGAAACATTCGAGGTTCGAATATTTCAAAATGGTTTCATGCGGTGAGACTGTTTTCTTGGAGTTCACTTTTCGATGAAAATTTCTGAAGGACACAATAGGAAAAATATCCTGTCTTTATCTTGGTTGGGTTGATATAAAATAGTAAACGTAGGGTTCGTTCTTAAACTTTAGTATGTTAAACGCCTAAATGGATATCGCTACTCTCTTATGTCTGAAGCCGACAGAAGAAAATCTCTTGACATGGATAATATCATGTTAAAATATATCAAATGTGACTTAAATAGTTATCTCTATAAATCATCAATCAGAACACACTCCCTCATCATCTTAGAAAAACCGTACGAGTATAATACATCCACGTCGAATTTCTTTCGTGATGATTTCTTTCGAAAATTTGGAGACATCGCAATTGTGTCTTTGCCGGGATCTTATAAGGTTGTCGTTGAGGTTCATTGGTTGAAGAGCCTCACCAGTTCCCTTTTTAACCCTAAAGAGAGTTACAAGTTTCTTTCTAAGAAACACGTTATATCTATATTTATGTTAAAGGGAACTGAAACCACCAAGCCAGTTCGTATGACCTCGTTTTCATTTCCCGCGTATCGGGTGATCAGAACGAGGCATGAATGAAACATGGCGCCTAGCTGTCAATCATTGAGTGACGTCACTGCTATGGAATTTACTACGAAAACTCATGAATGAAAGATCGCATGACTCACGTGATTCTCACATGATTCTCAATAATAACAAATTGAACTGCGCATGCTCGGGCACTGGGGGCGGAGCTTCAAATCTGAACTCGAATAGGAAGTTGGACGTTTGACTTTCTCGGGCGGTGAAAGTCGAAAAGTTGAATAAATCGCTCGGCGGTTCCAGTTCCCTTTAACTTCGGTGCCGTGCCTTGGACAATCAGATGTAACAGCAAGCACAGTGTTCCGACTTTAGATGCCCATTTTGTCTCAAATTATGTGCTTATTGTTGGCGCAAATGAAGAAATAATTGACTGGCCAAAATCAGGATATGGTAAGTAGAAGTTGGCCGCAAAAGTGTTTATTATGTAGAAAACGTATTCGCTATGCCTATTGTGTTGAAAGCTGATCATGAACAGAACGAAAAAAAACCTCCCAATATCTGATTAAAAAGGGGTCGGTTCATAACCTGGCACGGGCACTGACACTGGCAGCGTTTTGGCAAGAAAATACCACAAAATATAGGTTTTACGTAACATAAAATGCAATTGGTATAAACTGATAGGATTGCTGCTTATTGTGTCAGTGTAAAAGGCATTGATTTATAAAACTTAACCAAATTCCTTTCTCAAGCCCCCTGTGCAAAAGTGGCTGCCGGCTGCAGACAATCCCCTATGTGCCAAGTGCATATGGCCTGACATTTTACAAAGGAGTGTGCATGGGTCTATAGCTCTGGCTATCATGTTGTTTCAACGAGAAGAGGACAACCGGTAAATATTTGGGCCAATATTTGTGTCAGAACTAGGCCTACTGTGATCAGGCATGGATTACGATCCCTATGATACAGATTTAAGCCTAATATAAACGTGTTTTTATGTCCGATAATATATAATCATGGTCATCCGATAATCGTATGACGATTTGTTAGCAAAATCTAGTCTGCAGACAAGCAATCACCTTGGGGCCAGTGCCAGTGCCAGTGCCAGAGTGCCAGTGCCAGGTTTTGAACCGACCCATTAAAATGGTGTGAATACCGATGACACAGGTCAAAAGAAATTTTGAGACCGAAGATATTGTAAGTTATTGTTTCGATAACAAGTTTGTCTTTACACAATCAGTGTTGATCATCACCTTGACGTTTCAAGTGGTTTACACTATTCTGCGATCAGAAGTTAGTTATTTAAGGCGAAGTTATCATTTCTTATTAATGTTGATATTTCGGAACTTATACACCAGAGTCTCGGTTTAAATCCTTGCATCGAATTTAGACTGAACTTGAAATCGTTGCATTCCACTTTTCATCATCAAGCATGTCCTGTATGGCATGAAGAGATCAAATGATATTTTGGCAAATGTCATTTTTATTGCAATTTCTAAGTACAGGCCTTCATTACATGTTTTATTACTAATAAACTAAATGATTCTTTTAATTAACATCTGGATGATCCATGAGGTTTTTAAATGTCCTGTGGTACTCCCCCAACAGAGGTATCATCGTAAAGTGCTGCCGCACCCATTCTGTTCTTTCTTTCTTTGGTCTTTGTGCCTGGTCAGCTTCATCCTCGGCTAAGAGGAGGAGAGACAAATCTTCTTCGTCTGAACTGTCCGAACTGCCGAATAGCGTATACCGAATACCGTATAGTTCTATGTGAACCCAGCCTCACAAACAATGGATTTCCTATGACTGGGCTTATCCACAACTCCGTTGAACAATAGATTTCCCATGACAGGGCTCATCCAAACTGGGTTGCACACACGACGACGGAATTCCCAGAAGGTATCATAATGATGAAGTGCATTGCTGAAGGCCTCGTTCGTACACTGCATATAAAATGAACACTGGCTAACAGTTTCACTGCACGAATGTACACCGTTCTAAGAAGTATCAAACATGAATTAAAGTCCCATCTCACAGATACTGACTTCCTGTCACCTGTTTAGTTACACTTCTGCCTCCATATCAGATTGTTCCCAACTTATCTAACCTCTTTGAATGGGCTAATATTGTCCTCATATTAGGAGCGCAAATTCACATGTGCGGAACTGCCATCTTGTAAATTGGTAAGGGAAGAAGGGAAGGGCAAAATTGAGGAAGAAACCAAATTTAATTGAGAAAATCTTAACCAGGTGACAGCAAAATATATCTAGCAAACAGCATTAATACAATATTTATACAAAGTTGGCTTCAAAAAATAAAGTTTATCATTCACGACCGAACATTCTCCCCTCTGAAAATTGAGCGGACGAAATTTTCACACTTATAGTGAAAAGTAACCGCATTGTACTAGAAACAAAAAAATCCAAATGGGTCATCTTTTAATGTTACAATAAAGTGGTGGTTCAGTTTTAAATATCCTTTACTCTTGCTAGCAAAGAGCAAAAGGCATTTAGCGTGCTGCTAGATAGACATGTCCAGTATGGTAGTCTCAATCCTCTTCCGGCTCTAACAACCACAAACGTTGTATCGGGCGTCTCCTCATTCCTCCAGATGTCTTTACATTCACTGAGCGAACTAATTCAATCCCTTCCTGGAAAAACGTCTGTAATTCTTCCCAGCAACTATTCTTGTCTCTTTTGATCATCATCCAAAAGAACAACATCGCCCACTTTAAGGTTAGGTTGTGTTTTGACCCATCTCGGTAAACAGTTCAGCTCCAGCATGTTCTCGTATCTTCCATCTATTCCAGAACATCTTCGAAAGTCGTTTTTGGTAAACCCAGCGTTTTCCTAACGGGATTGTCTTCGTTTCTTTGTCCAGATCAGGTAAGATCTCTGGGATTTGTCCAATGGTGAGATGTCCTGGTGTTAAGCCACGAGATCCTTCTTGTCACTCGCTACCACAGTCAGCGGCCGAGAGTTGATCTGAGCTCCTACTTCTGTTAATGTTGTCTCCATTTCCACGAAAGAAAGTCTAGACTTGCCTAGAATTCTTTCCAGTGTGGTTTTCACTCTTCGAACCATTCTCTCATAGAATCCTCCATGCCATGGAGCTCGTTCTGTGATAAAACACCAACACCAAGTTATTCCTATTCGACCAAGTTGATCTCGGAGATTCTTTACTGTTTAAGATATTCTCAATAAGATACTGGCTGCTTTTTTAAATGTCTTGGCATTGTCAGAATAAATCTTATGAAACTGCCCTCGTCTGTTTATCATTCTCCTCATCAGTGCCATTAGGAAGTGTTCTGTCGTCAAATCCTCGACCAGCTCTAGATGAACTGCTCTAGTCACCATTCAGGTAAACAAACCGATGTAAGTTTTAATTTCTTGTTCAATCCAATATTGATATTCACATAAAGAGGGCCAGCAAAGTCAACTCCGATATTTGTAAATCCGGGAATCAAAGAAGTCCGATAGTCCGGTAGGCAATGGTGCAATCTTCTGTGATAGCTTCATTGGTTCCCTGCATACCTGATAATGGTTTATGATTCTCCTGACCTCTTGTCGTCCATGCATCAACCAATATCTACTCCTCATACTGGCTAAGGTCTGTGCTGCACCTATGCGACGATTCGTAGTATGATAATGCATAACAAGCTTGTCAATGAAATGGTTATGAGTTGGCAGAATGATGGGGTTTCTCGTTTCCTCCGGAGTTCACTGTATTACTCTGAGAACTTCCTTCCCGTCATCCTAATATGGATCCAACTTTCCTAAGATGCTGTTTTTCGGGACATTCTCACCCCTTTTTAAACTCTCTATTTCTTCGCTGAAATTCTTTCGTTGAGCCCATTGGATCCATTTCAACACTTCCTCCTCGCGCTCTGCGACAGTAACACCAATACTCCCCTCATCTATGCTCCCCTCGTCTAAACCTGTCTTCTTCTCTCCATGATGTTTCAGCCAGCTTCTCACTAGTGTCATTACCCTGATGAAGAGATGAAAACCTTTTCACCAAGTTCTAGTATCTTTTGCTAGTCGGATTCATCAGGATCTGCTTCCGTGACGTTGAAGACACCGACTTTGTGCTTAGACTTCTTCACCGCTTCTTCTATTCCCACTGCCTTCACAACGGGTTGACTTGGCCACTCTTCATCACTTCTAAGAAATGTAGGTTCATCTCACCACATTGTTGCTTCTACCAAAGCACTGGCTTATATTCCTCTTGAACAAAGATCCGCTGGATTTTGCTTCCCAGGGACATATCTCCATCTGCTTGGATTGACTAGTTCTTGACTTTCTGATACACGGTTGGCTACAAAAGGTTGCCAGGTGTAAGCCGGCTGACGTATCCAATGCAGTACCATTTGAGAATGTGTCCAACATATCTTCTCATCGATCTTCAGCTTCAGCTCCTTTTCAACATAGTTGATCAATCGTGCATTTATGAGGGCGTCCATCAACTCTAGTTCTGGTATAGTTCGCCTTTTTCCAACAGGTACAACTCTTGTTTTGGCACATTAGTAATGCTGTGTGAACTCTGTCTGATCCTCTATCCGCTTCACGCAAATAAACGGCTGCACCATAAAAACTGCTTCACTGGCATCACCAAATCCATGCAGTGTATAAGTTGGTGTTGAGGATTCGTCGGGAATCAAACATCTCGCTACCTTGATCTCATCAAGGTCAGGAACTTCGTTCTTCCATCTTAGTTGCTCTGGATCCTCTGCTACATGCTCATCCCAGCCTAGGCCGGTCAACGATGACCTCTGGAAATCTGCTTGGCAATGACTGTAAAGTATGAATCTATACCTATGGGATCGTAAACTCTGTGTAGTTGTTTCAAGACGGTGCACATCGTTTCATATCCAATGTCGTCCATCTTATCGCAGAAGGAGAAGATCAGAACGTCATCCCTTGGCTCATATCGCACTCCTAAAGTCTTGGTTGTAGACTCAGTACCAATCACAGTCTTGGTGTATTGTGCTGCTATAAATCTCTCGCGTCCAACAGTGCCAATGCCTCATGTTTGTTGGAAAGAAACTTTCTCAACAGCCAACCTCCAGACCCCAGAACCGTCTTGAGATCCAACGCTAGAACTGCAGCCTCCTCCACAGCACTATCACCAGTCAAAACGTCGTCGACAAATATATTTTCCTCCATTTCTGTTACAGCCTTCGGAAATATATATCTCGTTAAGTCTCCACATTATCAAGAACTGTCTTAATACTGGAAAAGTGGGATGGAGTTTAAAAACCAAACGTCACAGTTGTCAGACGATAGATATCAGGCTCCTTATCAGTATCTAGTTCTCGCCAAAAGAATCGCTGCATGTCTCTATCAACCTCTCTCATCTTAAAGTTTAAAAAAAACATTTTCTCTATGTCGGCCACGATTGCAACCTTATGTTTTCTAAACCTCATCAGGACTCCAGGTAGATCAAGCTGGAGTGCTGGTCCTGGCAGGAGCGTGTCATTCAGTGAATGACCCTCATGACCTCTCATTGATCTGTCGAAAACAACTCGGACGTTGGTTGTTTCTCTGTCCATCTTGACCACAGGATGATGGGGCAAGTACCAAACCTGTCGATTCACTGGCTCGTGCCACTCGGTGACCTTCTCTGCTATGATATTTACCAATAAATCATGAATTTGTGATGTGTAATGCTCAGTCAATACTGGATCCATCTTAAGTTGTTTCTCCAGTCCTATCGATCTATTGACAGCTAGTGACTTGTTGCTCCTCAGGTTCCGCTAAACAAAGTTTAGATGACGTAACAAGCTTGTCTCATAACGATCATCTACTATGTGTGTTTTCTCAGCATGCTGTAGTAGTGCATAATTCTCAAGATCCGTTTGACCTTTGCTCTCATTTGGCAGTATGCCAATATGGTCTGTCTCCCAATGTTTCATCTCTGTTTCATCTCTGTTTCATCCTTAATGTGGAAGGAAAAACGATTTACACCAGAGACATTCTCATTTTCAGACTTTGTTGCCGGTATCGCTCCGCACAAAATCCATCCCACGTGACTCTTTTGTGCCACTGGAGTGTCTCTCGGCCATGGTCCCTTGATTATCTTGTCTAGTAAGATATTCAGGCTGTCTTCTATCCCCAACATGACATCGACTGTGCAGGTACCATGTACCATACGGGTCTGCCAACTACATACCTTTCAAATGTGGCAAACTTGAAATGTCAACATCAACCTTCCCTAGGCTTCACTCGGCTTCTCCATTACGTAAGCCATTATCTCGAAGACCTCTCCTTTCAAATTTGGAATGGCTGATGACAAGTGAAATCTAACTCGCTCGGTCTTGAGGTTCATGACACCACCTCCCTGCAAGGGTGAACTCTGCATCCACTATAGGACCACTCAATCCTAATGTTCTGGTCATTTTCTTACTAATGAAACTGACACCGCTCCCACTGTCAAAGAGAACCCTGCCTCGTGTTATTGCGCATTTTGATTCTAGCTTAACGACACATGACTGCATCAAAATCTTACTTTGGCCTCCACTTGACTTCACGAGTCCTGTTGACGAGGCAATTTTCTCATCCCTTTTCTCGGATGAAGGGCTCTTTGCCAGCGTCTCATCTGGTTTCGGTGTATGAAGCAAAGTATGGTGATTTTTCCCACACTCTCTACAATGTGAAGACTTACAATTTTGGACAAAACTCAAGTAGTTAAAACAGGCTCTGGACCGTTTTACCCGTTCACATCTGTCCTGTACTGACATACCTTTCACTTTGGGACATAAATAGGATGGGTGACTGTCATCACAGAACACACATCTTGAACCGGATGACGAAGATCGATATCCGCGTCCCGCTTCCTTCTTTTTGACGTTAAGGGCATGACTGGTTGCTCTCGGTGTTTCGCTATGGCTATGGATCTTTTCCTACATCTTTTTCTTGGGTTTAGCCGCTGGTAAATGCTCGGCTCTCCTGGCCACTTGTAAGGCATCTTGCAACGTCTCCAACAATACGTCAAAGGTGATGGGAAAAACTGGCTTTCTCCTTGAGTCTCTTCTCCTCCTTGATACGCTCACCATCCCACCTTTTGACGAGACTCTTAGGTAATTTTGGCCTGACTAGATCAGAAAGTGTCCAGCTGCACTCAACAACCTTTGCGTCTTCTTTCGTCCTTTTATGTAAGTAATTCCAATATGCCAAAAGCTTATTGTAAAACCGATCCAACTCCTTTACTGTTGTTGAGGTAATCACAGGGGCATTAGCTATCTTGTTGACCGCGTTTTCCAATCGGGAAAGTACATCTCCATATCTGTTTTCCAAAAACTTAATGATCTCTTCATATCTAGGGTATTTCAATGAAGCAACTAACTTGGCGACATCCCCATCAAGGGCGGAAATCACAAGATGTGCTTTCTCCACATCTGAATAACCAGGTTTGCTGACTTCCGATTCTACAAGCTCCTTCCACTGGCCTCATTTAAATTTAGGAATCTGTATCACACGTTTCTTATGTGTGAGAGTACCAACCTAACTTATCCTCCGTTATACCAGTGATCATTGAAGCCATAGCTTTAGCAAAACACTCAGTGAACATTTCAGGGGTAAAACTTTCCTTACTCTTCTTGTCATCTTCGTCGTGACTGGGAGGTTTGGACAAATCAATATCCAGACGCGTATTCTTTGCACTTACTCGCAAATATGATTTGGTGTAATGTGCCTCTCGATCGTCAGTGACGCCTTTCAAACGCTTCTCATTATCAGGATGATATTCTTATCACACTCTGTATTTCAACTAGCTCATTGTAAACATCCTCGAGCTTAGCAAATGCTTTTATTGCTTGTCAGATGCTAAGTTTAATCTCTTCTTCATCATCACTCTCAGTTTTTAAACTGTCGTCACAGTTGCTTGTAGTTCAGTGACTATTGTCTCACACTTTGTGTACCGCATACGACAAATACGCCGCTTTTCTGTCAATGCAGTTAATTGGGCCATTTTGGGAATGCAAACTAAATTTTCAGAGAGAAGGAGGGGAAAAAAACCCAGAATTATACACAAATTGGTACAAGTAAACTCTCAAACTTGAGTTGAAATTGTAATCACAGATAGTCAAGGCACCTATTGTTGAATCATAACTATGTACTAAAAACTCGGAAACTCAAAAGTAGAGTTACAAATCTACTCAGAAACTCAGAAACTCATGAATATTGATCAAAATTTGTGACCCAAAACATGCCACAAACTCTAGAAGCTGTGATAAATATTCTTAACCTTTAAACTTTGATTTGATACCTCACAGCAGTGATAAATATTCTTAACCTTTAAACTTTGAAATGATACCTCATAGCAATGACAAATACGTATACAGTCATAGGCTAGAACTCCTCAACACTCTGAATGTTACTCAAATGAGAAAATACTCTGTTGTTACATTGGAAAGGCTTAATAATATTCAGACGCTCTATTCTGTTGAACTCATCACAAAGTAATTCACTGCGTGAAAAATACATGAACTCAACACAAGTAAATTGTATGCAAAGCAAACACTGCTCAAACATGACAAAAGCATGTACCAGTATGCACAAATTAATGAAAACGTGTGTATGAAAGTATTCATCACCAACCTAGCATGTCAAAAGCATGCACCAGGTTACATAAATGTACACAACTGTATAATTATATGCAAAGGTGAAATTCAATTCAATCAATCAACCAATGCACATAATAATAATCACAATCACATCGATGAAGTAATACCGTATTCAAAAGGTCCGACCAATTGTACACGACAAATTGATGTGTAACACAATTTTTGCCACAAGAAATCCGACTCACTTTAAGTTAACCAGTAGTGTTCATGAATGTATCTCAAAATACTCAAAACTAAAAAAAAAACACTAGCAAAACCGGCTAATAAATCCGGTCGGAGAGACCAAAAATGTTCCGTAGCTCTACAAAAACAAGAAGTGATAACTACAAAATGAGTTCAATTTCTTTAACCAAAATAATACTTATTTATATATTTACAAACCGCTTTGGGTAAAGTTCATATACCGGGAAATAATTCAATGTCACTATGTCATTGCCTCAAATGCCACTATCCTCATCTCATGAAAAGCCATATACATACCACTCGAATGACTCGAATGACGAGAGAAAGTTTGTCATGACCGTGATTAACGTAAATGACACCAGATGTCGACATCATGAAAGACGCAAAACGACTAACATTATCTCATACACCATCCCGGAGAGTGCATTTTATGCTTGTAGGCCTTGTCGCACACCGCACACTTGCAAAAGTTCACGCCAGTGCTATATTTGAGGTGTCTTGTGGTGATTGAGCGTCCATTTTATACACACGTCACACACCGTTGCTCGGAGAAAAACTTGTTTGTTGAACGTTTAAGTGAAATAATATAATTCAAATTGTTGTTTGCTTATACCTTTTTGTTCTGTTTTATATGAACCTTCATGATTATTGATAGGATGTCCATGGAGACGAAAAGGACTGGGATCACCACGCCGGTACCGTGCCATTGAGTGCTGCATGCAGTATACGTCGGAAACAGATTGCTTTGTTAAACTCTACAAGGTGAAGTCGCTGAACCGTACTCGTACTCGTACTCGTCATGTCAGATCATTGCAGAAATCCGTCAAAATCACGAAAAATTAAGAAAAAGGCAGAATTTCGAATGAAATACCACAGAAAACATATCCAGAGGTGAACTCCACAGCTTCGAAGGAAATGTGATGGCCTAACGTTGACCAGACAGCGATTATGTGGCACCCTACCAAACTCGTTTAAAATTGTAATCAAATAGCCTTATAAACGACAAAAACCACCGCGTTATGATCTGAAGGATAGTAAATTGTATCCAGCAAGAGCCCATGCAGGCCGCTTCATCGCAAAAATGTATTCACATCTTCCATATTTTATTTCATATACTGACTTTCATAAGCGCCAGTTCGTTTAACCGTACATTTCGTCGCTAAACCGCTACGGTTATCCAACGTGTGAAAGGTGTTGTTGAGATGAAATGTCTTAGGAAGAGATGTATGCATTTAGTTGGCTACAGGATTTCTTTAAAGACTACATTTTGTGTTATTGTTCTTTTGTCTTGCACTCAATGGGTGTTGGTGGTCTCAACTTGGACGTGTGTTTGAATGTCCTGGCTCTGGAGCCGCACGTACAGTTGGCCATGGGAGAAAACAGGTGAAGGGAGGTAAATGCCTGGTCTATCGAATGTTTGTCCCTGTGCCTAACCCGAGCAATAGCACAATGGGGCGAACAAAAGACGACGTGGCCTGTAATAGAGGTGCCCATCATCCGCCAGGGGGCCAACGGATCCTTGCAGTAAAATACACAAAGAGTCCATCCAACGGGGGGGGGGGGGGGGGGGGGGAGGGCAACCGTCTATTCCATCTGCCGGAGGTCAACCGTCTTATCTAGTTGGAAGTCCAGTTGCGTACGTGCGTGTGTGTGTGGGGGGGGGGGGGGGGGTAGTTAGATCTTATTTGAAAGCATTGAGTATTCTTCGAGGCTGTACGTGGCGGGTTATCATGTGTGATGGATCAGGTTGTATTGCAATAGCTAATAGATTCATGACACTGCAATGTAAACACTGAGCACATGACTAATTTCTCACACCTGTCCATGCAATAAGACATGCAGAAGGATAAGGAGCCCTACCAGCAAATTTCACCAAATAATTTTGGGTTTGTATTCACAAATGATGAATCCTAATTCATAATCCAAGCTGAATTTTATAATCCATGTCAGCACAGACTTATGTCCATAATATCAGTAAAGATTCCACATTCAGAT
This sequence comes from Lineus longissimus, assembly GCF_910592395.1. Classification (NCBI taxonomy): domain Eukaryota; kingdom Metazoa; phylum Nemertea; class Pilidiophora; order Heteronemertea; family Lineidae; genus Lineus; species Lineus longissimus. Next base: position 9,289,533 of record NC_088323.1, on the reverse strand, counting down.
ATTGTTACATTTTCTTCCAAAAGGACATCAGGCAAATAAATGGGAAACTGCAGGCTTTCCTACTCCTGTTATCAGTAGTGAAAAGCTATATTGAAACCTGAAACCCACTTTTTAGACTGACTGTCCAAGCTGGGTGTGAATTAATTTCATTTTAGTTGAATTTCTCATGTTCAAGTACGTGGCAACTGCTACCCCGAGCTGTTCCCATATCTCGTGATAAAAATGCCTTTGTAGAATGAATAGCACTAATGAAGAACCCTGGCAATTGATCCCTGGAATATTTCTTTGTTTCTTGAAGAGTCAAGTGAAAAGTATCATTATACTTTTCATGAAGATGGTTTGGACAAGAAACCAAGAATTTGCTTGGCTCTCGTTGGACAGTCGTGTAAGAAGATGGAATGACAACTTCAGGGCTATTCAAAAGCTGTTGAGTTTACTGAACAAACCACACAGCTCAACTGCAAAACCACTCAAAAAATACTGTAGCCATGTGGATATTTGGCGGGAGTGACATCACATGCTAGCATGTCCCAGATACTCATCAGCCATGAACACTAGCCAATCAGGTCAGGTCAGATACCACATACTGTGTTTATAGAACAGCCAACAGATTGCCACTGGTCACCACTACCACGTGGAGCTTTAAATATAAAAATAAACTATCTGTAGCGATTTTTTAGATGCTATTTTCACAGTGGCGACTCCTTTTGCTCGCGATTTGCATTTGTAACACGAGCTTCTTCGGTCTTTTTTGCTCCGACTGCCCGACTAAAAGAGGCACTTTTCTTGTAGAGGCAATTCATGCTTTATATCAGCATTAGCCCATATATTATCCGTGTTAATGAAGTTCTATTGTGCCAAATATGTTTAGGTTTAACATGTGACCAGGGGTAGTGCAGGCGACCATAGGAGCGTGCAATGACCCCTGGTTAAACGAGGTTGAACCCCAACCTCTCCAACCTGGGAATACTTGATTAGCAATTCAAAATTGCTGCACCGTAACCACTGGTAACACCCATACGTCACATGCCGCGTCACCGCCAGAATCTGGGGTGACGTAGCATGTCCAACCTCTGACCCGTCTAGTTAGCCGTTACGGAAAGAACATGTTGGTTTCGTAATCCACCTTTATCCTGATGAGCACCTCTTGAGGTGGAGCTCTGATGATGTGGGGAAAATCTTTGTTTTCGATATCGAGGCGGCAATTTTCCTCCGACAACAGATGAGCCACAACAGCAGAGGCGCTGATCAGGAAGATGGCTGGTAGTGTGCTTCGATATTGGATCCGAGGCTATCGGTCTATGTCGAGATACCAATATCCTATTTTGTGAGATCAAATATTTTTTCCGATTTTTCATCTCAGTGGTAAATTTACACGACGTTCAGATAATGACGTCACAAATTACTTCGAATTGATTTACTTTCGGCAAACTATTGACCTAACGAAGCGGGATATGCCTAATTCCTTTTTTTGTATGGCAAACGTGTTATTTTACCTTTCATGTATGTTGTTGTGAATAAACTGTACGCCCTTTGAAACCTCTCGTGACTGGATGGGGAGTATTGCACGTGCTGACCAAAATGAACATAGCTTCAGCAAGTTTAGTGTCTTCCTCATTCCATTTGATGGCAATGCACATCAGCGGAACCGCTAATAATTTAACTTATGCAATCTTACGAGTTCAGTCGATTCTTCGATGTGGTTTGGCATGTTCGAATATTCAGTGGTGTGTTGCCTTTTCCACCAACTACCTTAACGGCCATGATGGCCATAACGGGAACATGTCATCTTCACAAGGTTGCTGCTACCAAGCGCTGGAATTGCCGGGACCGGAAAACAAGACATCGGCTTTGGAAAAAGCAGGTAGCCAATATTTCAGTTTTCATATTCGCAACCTATTTTGCAATAGATACAGTATTTGCTGTCGTTGCGTGCACACCAAGTTAAACGGCGGTACGGCGGTGCTCTCGACCCGTCGTCGGTCAGGTCTTCTTTCCTTCATTGCGCTTTGCCTGACTGACGATCCCGTGTACTGCAATGTTTGATATAAGCATTTCATTAGTCCTAGACTGGTTATCTACCAGCGCAAATGATCGAGGCCAGTTCCATTGATCAAACATCATATTAAGTATCATCGATATGTAAGGTATAAGTACATATTTTTTGAATGACTCGTTGAATTTTCTTCGGCGATTATGTGACCTATATATGACTCGTACAATCGGCCTATGCGATGCGTATGGAATAGACACATTGGCATGGTGGCTGGGAAAGGACATCGAAAGGGTTTTTTTCAGGGTGGGACGATTTATAAAGCACTGCTGGTTTAAATGTTTGCCCATTATGGTATACATTTCTCATTTTGAGAAGTGATCTTCCAGGACATACATGTATGTAGTAAACATATACCCACTCATTGTAAAATGTAACTAACATATTTATCAAAACGAAGTATTTGACTGTTAGAGAGATTAGTTTTCTAACACTCAAATACATTTACTTCGTCATTGATTGAAGAATCTCTATTCCGACTTGTGGATGATGTTTATACGTATAACAACTTCATTGCGCGTAGAGAATCGTTTTCCTCGTACAACCGTCGGGTGCTCTCAAGTTTCTCAGAGACTAAAGATTCAGCAAAGCAATGGCTGATGGAAAGACTAAGCAAGTCAGACGAAGTTCCTTCGAACAAGTCAAGAATACATTTCTCACTGTACGATTTCGATAAAGGCGAATTCCTAGAAAATATACGCGAACTGATCGAGGATCAAACATCAACTGGTCAGAATGGACTCGAGATAGATTTCCTATATTTAACAAACACGGTGAAACCCCAACAAATACAGGCTATATTCTTAAATAATTTGCACTAGAAAATAGAGTCGGCATCGATAAGCTCAATCATTCACGTCTTGTTACAGGACGAGACATTATCGAACGAGCACGGGACCTGAAGGATGAGTATTCCCATGGAACAGTCAGTGAGTGCAATTTAGAGAGAAATTAAGAAGATGATTGATTCTGGTGTAGTCGACATTGGTACTCAGGTGTGTCCAAAGACATTTAAAAAACTCGTTACAAAGGCCGACAACTGTCACAGTTTATGGCAGAAAATATGATCGACCAGAAGAAAATAAGACAAGATGAACTGAAACACCAAGAAGAAAAGGGAATACTGTGACTGAAAGGAGACGCATTCTATCAAGAACATGACATATCGTTGATAAGGCAGGAGATCGAGGAATGTGGTGAGGATGTCAGCAATGATGAGGAGACGGACAGAGATCTTCAGAGAACACTTCATGGTACTCGGCATGAATAGCGGCATGATCACAGTTGCGACTTAAATTTAACTCACTTCCTGGTCACTGTGCAATGGTTGTACGATATTTTTGCCTCTCTGAAGGTCACTTTAAATGCATCTCTGATTCTTCTCCTCTCTTACTCTACACTGTTAGAGCCCAAGCGTAACGGTTGAATAAATCTATTACTGTTAATAAGTATCTGTAATCTTCGTTTTTATTCTCAAACTTCTGCATGTCAACCAGGTCGGCTTGTCATTGTTCGATGTATAAAGATTCCATTGTCTTTCCAGGTGAATTTCTTAACATCATGTGTGTCATCTGCTTTTCCCCTATTTATCGGTAACAGAAGGCCTATTACCAAGCTCAGTAATATGATCAACAGCAACATGACTGTGGTCAACATGAGTGTGAACAGGTTTATTCTCAATCTTACTAATAGGTTTATTGATAATTGCATCATTAGTCAAACTTGGTCCTCTTGACGAAGTCATAGTCATAGTCTCCACCCCGATTGTATTAACACTTTGTCCTCTCATCATTGGTGGTGATAAAGTTGTTTTATTATCAACATCTATCTTACGAAGTTTAGCATTAATGGGTGCAATCAAGATATTGTTATTGTAATTAACTATCATTCCCATCTTAAGTACCATGTCAGATCCAATGATGTAATGTACTGGTGATTAACAAAATCCAGTCTTGTATGTGTATCAGATAATGATTAATCTGGTACCTATCTGTACAATTGAAGTTGGAATATCAGGATGTTTGATAATGTTTTACACATGTTTTCTACATGTAGCATTCTTACTTTATATTACATATCATGTTTTTTTGTCTCAAACCAACCATAGGATGAACTATTCATCTAATGTGTTTGTGTTGTCATATAGGTTTTGTTTTGTAACGGAGAACAATGAATATAATCAATGAGCCAGCAGCTATCATCAGTCATCAGAATCGATCTTACCCATGCTATCCATAACGGTTAGGATCACGCCGTTTATAACAACTGTTATTGTTCCTTAGATTGTATTGTGCTACTGTTTCAGTTCGAAACCAATTCTGTATTTCATGAGAGTAAGAGCTAATCAAGTAAATATTACCGTCGGTTCCTCATCATTATCATTTTGCCCCGTGAGCGAGCGGTGACGGTAAAGTATTGGCGATAAATCCTGTGTTCTCTGTCATTTGGAACTTGATCATTCCAGCAAATTCTCCGAAGAGATCTTCTTTTTCGGTTTCCCTTCAGCACAGTCCTGCAGGATGATGTTGTAGTCTTTTAGTACCTCTTGTGACTAACCTTACACTGCTTCTGCTTTGCAACCACCGTCAGCCAGGTAAGTGTCTTGATGTCAAATCAATCTTGACACTAGAGGCGCTGATTTCGTTCCTTACAACGCCTCTAGAATTAGTAAGTTGCACCCATCTGAAAAGCAGTACCGCGGATATAGAAAAGGTAACAATTTTTCGAATTGCAATGAGGTCACCACACATGTACAGCCCCAAAAAATGATTGCTGCCCTACGCTGCGTTTATAGTTCTCCATAAAATCATCTTAAAATCCACCAGTAAGTGTCAGATTTTAATTATAATGATCTTGTTTTGATTTTATTGATAAAATAAAACGTTTGACGAATTAACGTGGCACTAATTCTCCCCTGAATGAGATTTACGGTCTGAACGGGTGACACAGTATATGGCGTAGGCTTATCAAACACCTGAATCTCAAGATTGCGATATCCAAGATGGCGTCAATTGATCAATTCCAGTAACCTATTTTTATTTTATTTTGGCACTGTGCGAGTATGGATGTCAACATACAGTACCTACTTGTATAATTTGCCACGGTCTAAGCAGCCGTTAATTTTCAAGTCCGAGTGTTTCAAGTTGAGGTGAATATGAAGAGCACCGCCATGAAGCCATTCATATTAGGGTGTCAAAGGACCACTCATGACATAGCTTGCTGCGTAGGGAAGTATTCAGGCTAGGGAATGAGGCTACGTCTATGCTTGGGCGGTGTGACATTTCGGTTGAACGTTTGCCGAAACACAGTTAACAATCATGGACAATTGTTAATGGGGAAGACCTAGGCGCTTCGGTTGTTCCCATTACAATATAATACTCTCGAGCAAATTGATAAGAAAATGGTACACGATCATCTTTTGCGCCTAGTTTGGAGTAATTACATGAAACGGCTGTCGTTCCCATTTAGAATCAGTCACAGGACAGGACCAAGGACATTAGAAGAACCAACTTTTTTGATTCAATTACTGACAACATTTATGTTTCATGGCTAAAATTGTTCTCAGGTGAGAATACTTGTATTTAGGCACTTGCTTTTATAACCTTTTGACACTGTCACATCTAAATTGTGAAAGTGACCTCGCCAATCATGTTAATTGTCAAAGGATTACCTCATGTGTATTAGAAGCGACAGTTACGTCGGGAAATGTCATCAAAAGAATAACAAATAATTCCATAACCGAGTAAAAACCACAGACATTCATAACAGGCCATCTTCAGGATTTATTACGACTTTCAGGCCCGGTGTAAAAGGAATGGACGGCCTAGGAATGCAGGACCCCATACAATAGCTGTGTATTGTAAACGAATGTGGTAAGCTAAATAATCTTCAACAAAGGAACTCGGCGACTCTATTCATTTTAACAAAAGTAACGGACTTAGATTCCCGGGGGACATTTCTTTTACACAGGTTTTAGATATTAATACGCACCTCACATGTTACGTGTCTCATGATCACCCCGGGATTTGTGTTATCATAATCGGCTGATCTTCTAGACACACTCACTCCGACTGTATGAACCATAATATGGTCTTAGAAAATTTACGAGGCCTGGACTGCGGCGAATTATACAAGTAGGTACTGTATATCAGGTGCAGATTTGTGAAGTTGTTAAGACACAGCTGTCCTGGTGCCAAACGTACCAGATACATATCTCTGAACTCGTTTACTGTGTGAGGCTGATAAATGATCTTGAAATATCGTTTTTTACAGTTAGCACATTTGTGACCCGTCACAGCAAAACCAGGTGCATGTCGCTCTAAACTTGGCAGGTTGAGAAGGACTGTTTGTTCATTTCTCTATTGTCTGCCTTTTGTGAATTTCGTAAATTTCTTCCATTATCTCCTGGAGTCATTTAGGCTCATCTTCTGTTCGACATGCGCCTGGTTATGCTGTGACGGGTCACATTCTTGTCAGACGGAACGGTCGTTTCTTTATTTCAGCAAGACTCTCCATGATTCTGGTGCATGCATATACATGTGATATCAAGTATGGACTAACCTATATTGTTAAAATGAACAATAAGTCTGGTCTGCGAAGTCGTGCTGAGCAAAAGCTCGAATTCTCTCTAAAAGACGGCACCCATGGTGTTTGCATAATATTCCCCATAGTAAGATATCGAGAAGCATCGTGAATTCTCGTAAATTCATCCTTAAATTTGAATACAATATTGATGAGTAAATTTGATCTAATACGATCACAATATGAGACTCTCCCAGATTGGCCAATGATTTCAGTTCTGCAATAAAATCACAGATGTCGCATAATTGGGAGTAAATTCTGCAGGTGACACTTTCCGATAGACGACTCCAAGCTCTCATTTCGATCGCAATTATCGTTGTTATATGGAACGGAATCGTTTTCACGGGTTGGGACCGCCATCTATTCGTCATCGGGATGCTTCGAGCTAGCCATCCTTGACATGACTAATCCCATCCGATGTGCCTAAGTCAACCCGAAATCATCGACATGGTGCGCGTAAAATATTGAATACGACATGTCAAGACATCTTGCTGCAGACAAACAGATCAATTATGACGTTTAACGGCGTTAACTTACAGTACTAGGTGATCGCTGGATTGATGAGTTTTGTTTATGTTCGTTGGCTTTGGTAGACATGGCGGCGCTTAAACACAGTGCAGAGTTCACTATAGTTGTCTTTAACATCGGCATCGGTCAACCAGATGGAGGCACACACGATGCTATTTCTCTTTTAGCGTGTGCTCTATTGTGTATCAATCCGGACTGCTTAACAGTAGCCGTGCTACACGTTGATGCACGATTTCTCTGTCATCTGAGTGAAAAGAAGGCCACGCGTATGGAGAGGGTGGTGGCGTGTCGTCAAATGGGTTCACGGGTATACCAGAAAAAGGTACGTGTACCTTTTTGAGCAACCAAGTGACTGTGTAAAACACTATTGGTTTCTCCCAATGGTATATGTGATAGATAATTGATCGAGAGGAATTCTATTTTTCTGGTCCTCCATGTCAAAGGAGGTTCCCAAGTAGTAGCCCGGAGATATATCTGCACTTTCCAGATTGATGTGTGGTGGGGCTAGATCTTATTACGATAGCAGGAAAAAACTCACTATTAAGATTTAGTCGGTCCTTTTTAAGAGAAAGCTGGACATTTTTTTTTGTCTGGAATCTGTATAGTTTTGGAGCTCTCTCGGTTAGCATGGTTTGCAAGGTTCGATTTCCGATTTTCGGAGGTTTCATACACAAAACCGCACGGGCTCAATTTCAAGAGGTATACATCAGACCACACCCGTTTGGTGGTCTTTGTCTTGGAAACCCGTGAGGCTGCGAGTCGAGCGGTGAACCACACTGGCAGAAATCAAACGAGATGGTTTTGTATTTAAAAAAAAAAGATATTTCCCCGAGTCAATTGAATCACCCCTTTTGGAATCTAGTAGTACTGCGCTTTGAATCACCACATAGTTCGCTAGAGAAGATGTCAAAAAATTGCTCTGTGTAGCCTCTAATCGAATTAGGGTGGTGCATATAATTTTGGTTTGCTGTGTGGGATATGTTTGTTTTTTTTGGGTGTAGAAGTTTGAAATGTCCTTGGAAAGAATTTCATATGATTTGACTATACGCTTTATGCTCTCAGCTGTTGACGGTTGAGGCCACCATTGAACATATCAAACAATCCGTCAGAATACAACAGGGCCGGATACTTTTTCCGGGAGGGCACTTTCTACTTCTACACATTCAAAATACTAATCCCGGCAAAAAAGTTAAAGGTTAAAGGTTAGTTTGTGTCCTTGATTTCAATGACCACGGGCACTGGTTAAGACGCACTTGGTGAGGTCAAATCCTTTGGTTACCCCTGGATTAACACTATTAACAAGAATAAGCCTGCTGTTAACCAATATATTATATATCTTTGCAAAGTTTTAAGACAACCAAATGTTAGTTCAAAATAAACAAATTTTTTTTCTAGTGTTCACTCCGAGTTAACTCGCATGGCATTGAGTTAACACTAACACATAGAGTTAGCACATTTCCATAGAAAATACTCGTACTGAGCCTCTGTCTAAGGTTTCAATGTGATTATGGCATGTATGGCTTGCAGTCTACTAGATCCGAAGCTATATTGTGGTGTTGCTCGTCGTGGCTGTGTGGGAAGTCGATCAACCCATATGTACTTTACGAACACGATAGCATCAGCAATTGAAGCGGTGAGAACCAAAGTCGCCTAAGCGAATCTTTTTTTTTTAAATGAGTTAAGTGCTTGTACAACCTATTACGCTGAATTCTATTTTTTTGACAGCAGTAGTTTACTCTTTGATGGCAGCACTCCACTTTTTTTCCATACAAAAATCAGATATTGAGGACCCAGAATTAACCATTTTTTCTTCAAAAATTGAAAGTCACTTAGTAAACTGGTTCTTACCGCCTCAATGTATGCCTCACACCCAGGTGACGGTTAAATTAACGGATCGAATGTCAATATTTTGTCTCTGTGTCACTATGATATTGAGATATTGTTATATTTAACTTTGATATATTTTGCGATATCTCAATGTTTAGTGCAGTCTCAGAAACATACAGATCTATTTTGTCATATTTTGATATCCAAGCACAATCATGATGTGAGATAACTGCACACCCAGGGTGACTAGAAGTCTAAATCCAACATTAATACTTACGTTGTCGAGGGATGCTCTGTCAAATATGCTATGGTCATGGATCATATAGCCAAGGCAAAGCAGCTCAAAAAGAGAATTTTGTTCATAGACTAGCTGATGATAGTTATAATAGCGTAACATACATATTTCGCCTTTCCAAAGCCTGATAAAGGCGCTACCGTACCAAAGTGGTCGTGAAACAACTTGGTCTTAAGCCGACTTTTGAAAGTGTCAATGTGTAGATAGAGTTTCACATGCTGGGGAGACCGTTACACAGCAACGGGGCACAGGACAAATATAGGATGAGAAAGTACGATCTCCAAAACCTGTCCTAGTTTTCTTCACATAAAGTTGGACAATGTTTGAAGATCGTGATGCTGTGGATTGTTCTTTGGTCGTATTATCCCATCGAAATACTTTTGTGCAGGACTGGTCCGCTTAAAACCCTGTATACCATGAGAAACGCCTTGTATGAGATCCTGAATTTTACCAGCAGCAAGTGCAATTATTATAGCACAGGTGTTTATGCCCAAACTTCCGCCGGCGACATGGCAGCCGTATTTTGAATGCGCTACTTTTCGGAAGACCGTACAGAATATCATTGTGGCAATCTAGACAAAATGAGCAAGGGATGGAAGCAGCATCCAAACATAGGTTATCGAGGACGCTCTTTCTGAATAAGTAATCTTCAGCTAACTCCATCGGAGAATCAGTGACTGACTTTCCGAGTCTTAACGAGCAATGGCTCGGTAGTTGGGTTTGCCAAGAACAATGGGTCGCTGATTTTTCTCTGTCTTTAATGGTTGAGGCAGTACCATGATAAATTGAGGTTGGTGTGATCGATGTTGTCCGAGTGGCACGGGCAGGCAAATAATGTTTGGGCAGGAAATGAACGACTCGACTAAACATATCGGTTGCAACTCTCAGTCACTAAAGGTGTTGTGCTCTGTGATTCAGCATCCATATCACTTGAAGCAAGATATCACAATTACAGGAGAGTTTCCAGCGCAAAATGCTAGCGTTTATTACCACCAGGGACTCCAGGCAGTCGTGATGGCGGCTCCCGCAGATTTTGTCTTCTCATCGCCTCGAAATGTGTATGTCTATCGCCTGAACAAGACTATGTCTTCTTATATACTGACAGGGCATTTTACTGTGAAAGAGCTAGTCCTCATATCTGGTGTGTATGGGAATAGTTTAGTAGGAATAAGTAATACAAGAGCTAACTGGTTTGTGTCGGTAGAGATGATGACCAAAATGACCATATTTGACCTTGAAGGTAACATACGGAAACTAAAAATCCCTTCTAATGAATTTAAGACGCGTTTTGTGAGTGGGCGTAAACGTTTTCGGTGGTTTAGAGTGGCAATATGTGGGGAAAATGCTTTATTGGAGCTAACTTATGCGACGAAACGAAGATATGGCAGTAGCAGGACGAAAGGATCCATCGTCGTCACCACACTGTCATTTCTACACTGGTTCAGGATAAACGACTGTAGACTTTTCTTCATGCTTAAACATGTAAAGAACTTGGGGTTAGTACGGCAGCGTCGAAAGGCAAATTCCCCGTTGTACGAAAGGAGTCTTCAACTAAAAAATATCCAGTGTGATAAAGACTGCATTTATTCGATTACCTTCAGACCTTTAACAATCCGAAGCAAAACTCTCATTGATGATAAAACAAAAATGGAGGTCTTCAATGACCTATGGTTCAGGTATCATTATAACGAAGCCTATCTGCTTGGAAACAAATACCTCATAGTTGAAGCTGACAAACGAATCAAAAGATTTCTTAAAAGATACGATGTGCATGGAAAGTTTCTAAATGTGTACGAAATCGTTCACAGAGCCAATGATCTGGTCAAAACTAAAAACAAATCAATAATTAGCGGGAGTGGCCAAATGAGGTTGCTGATGTCCTTCCCAGCCAGATTTGCCACGGCATATGCTCTCTTTCAAACCAAAGATGGTGATTTCGTCGGCTGGCCAAGAGGGAAGAGGGGCCAGCGTATACCTTTAGTCGCGAAGATCTATAGTCAAAGAGTTTATTAAAAAGTACATTAGCCATGGAAAACTCTCGGAATTCGTTTATAGTAGAAATCATATCCAAATTCAAGTAGTACGGGATCAAAAGATGAATGGACATAAGAAACAAGTAAAAGGTATAAAGTGTCTTGTCCGTGCGGCTCTATTGTTTTTAAAACAAGATCAACCTCAACAAAAAACAACAACAAAACTTAACACGTGGCTTAGTAAGGTTACGAGTGACGTTTGGTAGAAGCCGTGGTGTGCGGACTTTAGTTCGTTGTTCTCCTGATGAGGTGTTAGTTTTAGGCCCGGTCTGTAGAGTTGGGTGTTGGTTCTTGGCTACCTTCTTGTCCAGCGGTTGTTAAGTATAAGGTTATATTATATTACAGCCCTGTCATTGTAGCCTTGCGAAGGCTTAAAAAAGCCCTGCGAGGGCCAGATTGAGCAGAACCGAGCAAGGGTGTCTGCCAACCCAAAGGGTTATAGGGTCATGTCCAAATTTAGAGAAAAGATAGTTTACTTTCCATGTGCAGCCTGGCCCGCTTTATGTCTATGCAATATACTAGTATACGAACATGGGTAGTGTATACGACCTACTGCGTTCTATTTAGCACTCGTGCTTGCGGTCGATAGGGTCAGCGAAGCTATTACATCGCATTTTCTAGGGTGTGGTGGTTCGGCTTACTGGACTTTGCGCAACGAAACGAAACGAGCGAAATGGGGGAGCGACCATTATGTTTTACCCCGGTACGTCAAGTTCGATACATGGTGTCAGTCACCAGTGAGTGATGACCCACATCCACCCAGGCAGCTGAGACACATGTCTTGTTGGACATGCCTACCGATTTTTACTAAATAAAAGCATAACTTCACTTCACACTTTTCGGGGTTGAAAATGTACTCACGTAAATCACCAAAATTACATGCCAAATTCGCACATGACCTGTTATTTCTCAAAGCTTGGAAGCTCAAATGTCTGAATGTAATGTATGCGCGTAATGTATACTCTCAGCAAGCGAATAGTTTTGATCGTCGGTTTTTGATACGAATCATTTCCTGTATGGCCGTTACAAGCCGTTGTCTGAATATGATGTGAACCTGTTTACCGTTCAATGCTGCTCCCTGTGACGCTGTACCCGCAAATGTTCAATGAACTAAATGCTGATAATGACTTACACGGCTTGTTCGCATCGTAAACATAGTGGTACCCGGGGTCCATATTTACGAAAGGCACGCAATGTTTGCGGGCAGGAAAAGACCTCGCAACGCAATATTTCTTATTTATGAAGGCTACGCATCGCAACTTAGACGCTAATTTAGCGATCACGCAAGAGGATCGCAATCGCAACGTAAAGTTTGCACAGTATTTTCGAAAGACCCGCAACCCTTCCGATCTCGCAAACCGTTTGCGACTACCTCGCAAAGTTCAGATTTTTTGCGGGAGGTCCATACCCTCCCGCAAACTGTAACAAGGGGTGGCAAAATCCGGTTGAGTTTTTCTATACGTACTCGAAATACATTCTTTGCATGTCACCGATACCACTTCGATTTATTAGCACATTTTGAGACTCGGTGAGGGCCATGCAGGTATTTTAACCCTTTCAGGCTGAAAACCAGTTTTGGTTTTAAATTATTCTTCAAGGCAACCACATCTCTTTGAGAACGACTACCCTCGATATGCCTATTAATGGCCTATTGTGTCATTATTTAAATGCTTCAATCGCCGTGGAGGCTTATTATGTAATGATGTACACTACATAAAGGCCAAGGCCAATAGTCTAGGTCACAATCCTACATTTGGGCACAGGTAGGCCTTAAGAGTCTATATATACATGTACATGTACAGTGTCGAGAATGGCTCTTCTACACCTGCTAGCAGAGGAACAGCGACGCCATTTACGTCGGGAGCCAAGGGTGTTTCTAGATAGAACTAACCCACTGGATTCATACAGCGATGCCAAACTCATAAGGAGGTTTAGACTTCCACGACACGTGCTTTTCGAAGTAATAGATCTCATAAAGGACGACCTAGAACCACCAACTAAAATGTCTCAGTCGGTACCGGCCTCTCCACAATGCCTATGTGCCATTAGGTACTTCGCATCCGGGCAGTTACAGTTTGATTCTGCAGACCTAGGCGGATTAAGTCAGCCAACTGTTTCGAAAATAGTCAAAAACGAGTCTCACTTTGCCCTATCTATAGGCCTACAGGGGCAATACAAATGCAACAAGACCGTCAAAGCATTCACTTATAATATGTTGCATGCCGTATGGCCAAATTACGACTAAATAAAGAACTACCTTCAAAATTGGCGCTAAATGCAATTCTCCTGTTATTTGCGACTTTTCGCAAACTTAGCGACCACGCTATTTTCCGTCTGTTTGCGATTTCCTTGCGAGGCCCTAGCGAGGTCTTCGTAAATACCACGCTTCGCAAATTTAGCGTGTCCGCAAAGCACACGCAACGCAATCGCAAAGCAGAATATTGCGTGCCTTTTGTAAATATGGACCCGGGTTAACTGTCTGTGCGTTTGGCCTAATTTTACAACGATTACTCCCCATGTAACCACGATCTAGGATGGACAGGCTGTATTATGAATAGGAAAAGTCACCTAGGGACCGTTGCGTAGAATACTTTTTTGGCGAAATATTGCGCAAAGTCCAGTAAGCCTGGTGGTTCTGTCATTGATTTCCGGCTGTGCTTTGATTTACGTTGAATAAGGCCGTGTTAGACCCTGTGTTTAATATGGGTTGTGTGCTGTGTGCCTGGCTTGGCGAATGTTTAAGCGAGTAGGGAACGATACATGTGATGTTTACATATCGTGAAGGCGTGATTCTTTCTGACATCATTCTAGGGTTTGCTGTTTCTCTTGCGGCCCCCGGCACTAGTCCGGGAAAAAGTATTTTATTTTCCATGGCTGCATGAGAGACTTGGATGCCCCTCGCTCAGTTTAGCTCTGATTTTTAAAATGAATATACAGCCTCCTAGCTGCTATATAATTTCAACTATATATTGAGCAGCTTCAGTCTCTCAGGCATATTCGCCCGGCTTGTGGTATGAGACAAGACAACAATTGATTTTTTAAGCCTTTTAGCAGTTAAATTGTCAATGTTTGACCGCGACGCATCAAATACTGCGTGAGGTTGTGAATCTGAAATTTAGATTATGTTATTCCGGACAGTCGGGCAAGTAAATGGTGAAAAATAAACAGGTAGTTGACCACGGAAATTTTTTGATAATCGACAAATTAGAGAGACTTTGATATTTCCACTCTTTTCAGCCACTGGCAGAAAAAACTCAAAACACGCACCCTATTACCCAATTAGCAAAATTCGAAATGAATTTTTTCATCAAATATTTTTTTTATTAGACTTGCCACAACAAATATTTTTTCAATACCTCTCCAAATATATAACCCGTCACAGCAAAAGCAGGCGCATGTCGCTCTGAGCTTGGCAGGTTGAGACGGACTGTTTGTTCATTTCTCTATTGTCTGCCTATTGTGAAATATGAGCACATCAATTTCTTCCATTATCTCCTGGTGTCATTTAGGCTCATCTTCTGGGCGACATGCGCCTGGTTTTGCTGTGATGGCTCACATATGTACTTGAGAGTTAAAAACATGCACTCATCTAATTGATAGGCCTCGACCCTCCAACCTATGAATATTCATTAGTGGTCTTGTCTCGTATTCGACTCGATGACTCGACGACGCGATGACTCTATGACGGGATCAAATTGGAATTTTTTTAAAGAATATCACTGCTTGGACTGTAATTTATACATAGAATTGAGTATTTGGAGAGTATACTTTCCGGTTATGAGAGTATGAATAGCAACCCCTAAAAGCGTGCCTTTCATGCCCAAATAAAATTTTATTAATTGACTTGAATGTAAGGCAGACGCTACATAGGAATGATTGAATCACTTTTCACTCTCAACGCGTGACCCGTTCACTCTTCGCCCGTCCTGTTTGCTGGGGTGAATCATACACGTTCATTTGTCACTTTGATTTTTACGCTATGGCTTTGGACTCCTCCAAGGACAAAATATTGGCGACGTTGCTCTTAATGGACACCAAACGTAAGCGGAAGCGTAGGAAACCGAGGACGGTGTGATGCACCAGTGAGAGGATTTTTTCCGACTTATTAACGGTTTCTCTAACTTTTTTTCTGATTTATCCGACATTTCTCCGACATTGTCCGACTTTTCTCCGACTTTGTCCAAAAGGTCGGTTTCCATAAAACCTGTGAAAAAAACTAGGTCTTTCCAAAGTAGGCCATTAAAGATCAAAGGCCTCAATGGAATGAAGTTAATGAGGTGTGATGCAAACACCCGGAGCAAACCTATTAAGCGTGAATACTAATTAGCTCCTCTATTTGGACACTTTGCATGCACACATGATTGCATCTGGGTTCGGCCACTCCATGTTATAAGCAGGGGAAACTTTTCGAAAATAGACCTATTTTGAGGGTGTGTATCAAACTAAGACCTAAAGGGGATCTAAGTGTTTTAGTAAAAACGATCCCGAAGTAAAAAACTAGGTCTTTTTACTTCAGGGGATCTGAGTTTTTTTAGTAAAAACTAAGATCGCCGAAGTAAAAAACTAAGATCCATATTTTTTTCTGAACTTTTGGGTTACCAGGATATTTGGGGAAGAGCCGAGTTACAAAACACAGCTAAATACATGTAGGTAGTCTCAGACAAGAACAAGCTCTCATGGTCATGTGTGGCCGAGTAGAGGAGCGTCGTTTCAAAATGTTGGCACCAATTGGTTTGGTAGTTTGCATCAGCAATAAAACAGCCTCTATATGCATAGATCAGTTCTTCATATACATTGTACTTTAAAGGCAACATTACCCATGCCACTAAACCTGAGGAAAAAAATTGTTGAGAACTATAACCCATCATTTTTTTCTTCAGGTTTTGGGTTACCAGGATTTGGTGGTTTGCATCAGCAATAAGACATCCCTTATATGCATAGATCAGTTCTTCATGTACTTTAAAGTAACATATCCATGCCATGATACTTGAAGAAATTAATTATGGGAGTGGAGGTCCCGTATACACCGCTGCATCAAAGACAAAGGGGACCGTTTTGAAAAGTGAATATGTTGTGTAATGCACAGGCTCCAATGATTGTATCATTGTCATTGATTGGTCCTAATAAAAAATGTGTTTGTTTCCAAACATTTGGTTCACCTTGTATACTTGAAACGCCCATGCCACAAAACTTGAAGAAAATATTATTGGTCTAAGTCTTTTACCAGTAATTTTTTTTCACCTATAACTTTGGTTACGCAAGTGATTTCCTGGCAGATTCACTAAAACTGGCCAGCATCTTGTAGTGGCACCGCTTCCAATTTTACAGCCTGTAATTTAGGGCAATTAATCAAAAACTATGCCTCTGAGAGACAATACCAGACTCGTGGTCAGGGGCTACAAATACCCTGTGGCCTTGGGGTATTTGTAGCCCCTGACTAAAATTTAAAATTGCATGTTTTTATGGAGGAAAAATATTTTTTTCACAGGTCCATGGTCTTTATTAGTAATAAAGCTATCAATATTATTCTAATCTAGGTTGACGACGAGATTCTGCTGCATGTATCTAACGGTATTTATTCAACACATTAAGTAATGTCGATGCAATCACTTCCCAACAATTTTGAATAATATCGTCGCAAATCAGACTGATTTTAAACTGGTGTAAAAACACAAAGTTCTATTTATCACCTCTGTTGTACATTACACCTTGTGTCAGACAACATCTTGCGACATTCTGAATTGACTGACGGTCTTGTCGTGCGCCATTAAAAACTGTAGTTTCAGTTATGGGTCATGTGTCAACCCCAACTATAGCTGGCACTACTTAATGGTAATGCAATGTACCATGAGAAGTGCTGCTATCTAGTCAATGGTGTGGCTTTAACCAGAGACACCAGTAACTTTGAAAATATTAACATTATTTCCAAATAATTTTAAATAAACTAGTATGAAACCTCAAATGTATCATTGTCGGTACATAAAGGGTTAACATTGTATCTAATTCGGATAGATTTATGACAAAATGATATAATTCGGGTATAAGAATTAAAAAAAACTAGCATATTCATGATTTATGACAGGATATATTGAGCTATTTATAAGGGCTACAAATACCCCGAACCAGCGGGCTACAAATATCCCGAGGGTACCTTGATCAGAAAAGTGTCTCTGAAAAATTTAGTTTTAATAATGACATCAAATGCCGCATACAGCATTCTCTACACTCAATACTGATCACCTGAACCAAGTTTCAAATATCAATGCTCTGCAAGTGTGGACAATTCAGACCTGCAAAATGTTCGATCCCAACTTTTTTTGGGCAGTATCTAAAACCACATACCTCATACCACATACCCACATACCCACATGCCAATTTTTTCCAGCTGGGGCAGTCCAATGACGGTTGAAGTATGGTCGAAATATCGACAGATGTTCCTCTTTGACAGAGTAACACATCTGATGGCGAAAGATAGAAATATCGACAAATTTATCTTTTAGCAGTAGAAAGTTGCAGACTCCCCCTTTAACAGAGGTTACTTGCGGTGGCGCCCTATAAATTCAAAATATCGTTTTGATTCACCTTTAACATTGACATCCAGTGGCGCCCTCTATAATAATAATGATATATAATAGTATTTATTAAATTAGAGTGCTACAATAACGAATAAAATCATTTCCTAAGCACTTTACAAAAGATAATATATATATAAAGACGTAAAATAAGTGTGACAGAAATAAAAAGAGTATATTTTAGCACATTATAAAAGACAATTTTTGACATTTTTGATAAAAAGGTTGACTGGACATTACTAAAACATTTTATAAAAAGCTGAGTTTTTAGGCGTTTTTTTAATGCATTGGTGTCCGCAAGCTCGCCAGAATCTGGGGATGACGTAGTATGTCGAGACCTATGACTCGTCTATTCGGGCAATACGTGTCACCACTGTTTCAACATGACCAACAACCGTTTTTAGCCGACCAAATAGTGGTACAATATTGAGCAATTATCTCGGGGTGTACACATATATAGAAGCCTTATACTTAAAGGGGCACCTGGAGTATAAATAGGGTGGGAGCAAATATCTGCCTGTAACCATCATGTGAGGAGCTACTGGACTTTGGTCAATGTTATCAAAACAATCTTTAGCATAATCTAACACAATTTGATTGAAATTCGTCATTTGAACTGATGAATATCACAGGAAAAAAGTATGAGCATCACTTTTAGGAAATATCTCTGTAATGAGATTACAACACGTTTTTATCTGTGACACTCGTACAAACTGTGAAGTTGAATTTTCAACCCTTGTATCTGATTGGCTAGTAGATTCATGACACTGCAATGTAAACACTGAGCACATGGCTAATTTCTCACAGCTGTCCATGCAATAAGACATGCAGAAGGATACCAGCAAATTCCACCAACTAATTCTTCGGTTTGTATTCACAAATGATGAATCCTAATTCATAATCCAAGCTAGATTTTATAATCCATGTCAGCACAGACTTATGTCCATAATATCAGTAAAGATTCCACACTCAAATATTGTTATATTTTCTTCCAAAAGGACATCAGGCAAATATAAATGGGAAACTACAGGCTTTTCTTCTCATGTTAACAGTGGTGTATATTTCGCGGGAGTGACATCACAGGCTAGCAAGTCCCAGATACTCATCAGCCATGAGCAGCCAATCAGGTCAGGTCAGATACCACATACTGTGTTTATAGAACAGCCTACAGATTGCCACTGGTCACCACTACCACGTGGAGCTTTAAATATAAAAATAAACTATCTGTAGGGATTTTTGAGATACTATTTTCACAGTGGCGACTCCTTTTGCTCGCGATTTGCATTTGTAACACGAGCTTCTTCGGTCTTTTTTGCTCTGACTGCCCGAATAAAAGAGGCAATTTTCTTGTAGAGGCAATTCATGCATTATATCAGCATTAGCTCATATATTTTCCGCGTTAATGAAGTTCTATTATGCCGTCAATTGATTTGTGATCGCATTGAGGTAAATGGTTTTTATTAGTCGCCCTTTTCGCCGCTTCAATATGCCATGTGTCAAAACATTATTAACATCTTACTTGCATGTCAAACGTTATTCGTTGACCAATCAAATATGTTTTGGTTTAACATGTGACCAGGGGTGGTGCAGGCGACCATAGGAGCGTGCAATGACCCCTGGTTAAACGAGGTTGAACCCCATCTTCTCCATCCTGGGACTACTTGATTAGCAATTCAAAATGGCTGCACCGTAACCCCTGGTAATACCCATACGTCACATGCCGCGTCACCGCCAGAATCTGGGGTGACGTAGCATGTCTTACCTCTGACCCGTCTAGTTAGCCATTACGTGTCACTACTGTTTCTACATGACAAAAACATTTTTTTTGTGGCCACCAAATATGTTTTAAATTGAGAACACGTCTTATGGTTGACATAAATCAAGATACCTGACACGAACATACAAAAATAAATTCTGCTAAACATAGAACCACCATATAAACAAATCCACGTGGCTGTAGTTTACTCCTTATGACAGGTTTTTGTTCACAATAATCATGCAGCAAATGTTAAATATTTGTCATTGATATTCTTGTTAGTGTCGTATAAAATATATTAGTGCAATGTACACTGATTTGCCGCATTTGGGGAAATTAACACAGTAATTACAACCAAAGGGCAAGAGCGAGATTTCAACCCATATAAGGCTCGGATTGCTGTTCATATGATGACCAGAAGCGAACTCAAAATTTTATGTGGCCATTGTCATATGCTAATGAGAAAATGACATGAGATAGCGGGTAACTAATCACAGAGCTTTTAATTTTGGATGTGTCCAGGGGTTAACAAGAGAACCAACAGAAGTGGGGTGCGTATTGACCCCTGGAATAAGAGGTTGGTAAAACCCCGAAAAACTACATTTTGCGCTGTAAATATAGATTCGAACAAATGAGCAGAAGTTTTCCGCATGGCCAGTCCTCTTCCGACTTCCAAAAATGAGCGAATTCCACTCAGCGGGAGGAGATAGAGCAAATTACGCCAAAACACGGGTCTAGCAATAACTCGGGTCTATAAGACCAGATTCATAAGGGCGCCGAATACCACATTATGTTTATTCATAAGGATATTCATCCAGGTTAGGGCAGTTAGACCTATAGGCCCGAATTCATAAAGCTATTTTAACGTGCGTACATTAAGAGAGCGTTTATCTTGTAAGCGCCGTTTAAAAGAGACTTGTACGCGGACAGCAAAACGGCCGTTTAAACCACAATTCACAAGTCTCGATGATCGCCCGATTAGCTGTACGCGTGCAAGTTACCGATCAACTCATGGTGCTCTTTTGTTCGCGCGGCAACGAAGTTAGAAATTACGTAAATGGCGTTCGGCTTGTATAAAACTTTTCTCGGTCAATAGGGCCCCACTGCCATTTCCGTATTTCAATCAGTCATGGCGACTTGTGATAGTCAGAGCAAGAAGAAGAAGAAGGCTACGGATATGAAGAGGGCAGAAAATTTCACACCTGAACAGCGTATGGGCTTAATTGAGGCAATCCGTTTCCATGAGAAGGTTTTCGAAGACAAAAGAAATGACACTTTTGCAAACAGGAAAAAGAAGAAGGCCTGGGAGGATATAGCCAAGAAGATGGTTGCAAACTTCCCGGAGAGGCCTAAGGCATCGGATAAAGATTTGAGAGAACTGTGGCGGCGAATGAAAGGTAAAGCAAAGAAAGTAGCTAGAGAGAAACGGCTGGACATGGCAAAAACTGGCGGCGGAGAAGCTGACGTTGATGAGGTAACCAATGAAATTCTCGCCATCCTATCGATAATAAGCAAAGATTTGGAGCAATTACGAAACACGTACGACGATGACGCTATACCAGGATGTACACAAAGTTTGGATGATGATTCTCCAGGATGTACGGGATCGAATACGGCAGATGTGAATGAAAGGTAAATATTACTCTACACTTTGATGGAAGGCATTGACATTTTTCCTTAAGTTGCCACTGATATGATATTGGCCAGCAAGAATGGATAGAACACAATTTCTCACTAAAATGGTAAGTCGCTTAAGCGTCGAATCAATAGGTTACCTGGTCACACTCATATTAATTAGCACTTATCACCCCTATCCTGGCAATAATAGTCATAGTCCATAAGCAGACAGTGCCCTGTATAGGCCAGGCCTCGTGCATTGTGTGCACTGAGGATTGCATGAGTAATCACGAGGGGTGTACCTTGTTACTGAAATCGGGGTTGAAGTTGGGTGACAGGCTCTTTAAGCCAGTCGGTCAGATGGCAATTAAAGTGAATTTCTGGAATGTGTGCAATGGTAGCTACATTGTGAATGACCAAAATACTTGTTTAATTGAAAACAATTTTCTATTTTGCAGTCCCAGTGAACACCTGTCTTCCGATGAAGACCATGAAGCCTATCATGAGACCGAAGAAGACAACGACACATTCTCCTTAGATGATTTGCCAAACGACTTTATGCAACCTTATACATTTCCCAAGGGGTAAGACAACGGTTCTATATTAGCAAGTTCTCGTTGGAGGAATTACAAATTAAAATGTGAGATTGTTGTGGTCAATCATGCTTAAGTTGGAATGTAATTTCGTATGAAACCTTATCACTTTCAGAACATCCTCAACTTCTCGAAGTGAGCCATCCGCAGCAGCTGGAAAACAGCAGACTCCAGGGAACACTCCGCGTCACCAAACTCCAGGGAACACTCCGCGTCAGCAAACTCCAGGGAACACTCCGCGTCACCAAACTCCAGGGAACACTCCGCGTCACCAAACTCCAGAGAACACTCCGCGTCACCAAACTCCAGGGAACACTCCGCGTCACCAAACTCCAGGGAACACTCCGCGTCAGCAAACTCCAGGGAACGCTCCGCGTCACCAAACTCCAGGGAACACTCCGCGTCACCAAACTCCAGGGAACACTCCGCGTCAGCAAACTCCAGGGAACACTCCGCGTCACCAAACTCCAGGGAACACTCCGCGTCACCAAACTCCAGGGAACACTCCGCGTCACCAAACTCCAGGGAACACTCCGCGTCACCAAACTCCAGGGAACACTCCGCGTCACCAAACTCCAGGGAACGCTCCGCGCCAGCAGACTCCAGGGAACGCTCCGCGTCAGCAGACAAGTGCACCACTGCAGAAGACGACAGAAGCATTGACCTACCTGAAAGAGGAACACGATATGAAGATGGAACTGCTTGAACTTCAGAAACAGGCGGCAATTTGTAAACGAAAGGCGTACGAAGCTAAAACTGAGTACTACAAAGAAAAACTTAAGCGAAAACGTATCGATCTATGAACTTTGAATTTCTTGTCATAATGCTGTAACTGAGAATCCTCCAGCAAGTGTGAATTTGTATTAAGGGGCAATTTTTGGCAAACTGCACATCCTTGCATCCCCGAGCGCCTCAGACGCATTTCTTGATATCCAGAATGGACGAGAGTTACTTTGCTTTGCTTTGATTTCCTTACCTATTGAAATGCTGCATAATGAACTTCTGTCTGAATAGTCCACCTCTCAAATTGGCCTCAAGAAGTTTGACCGGTCTCTCTGGTTCCACAATGTCACGTCGACGGAGGTCTGGGTCTGGTTCCGGCAAAGGATCATTTCTTTGTCTTGCAAGGTCATGTAAGCAGGCTGTTGCAACAGTAATAGCCATGTTGTGGTTCAACTGAAAAATAAAAATTTATCACTTAATTTTCAATTCAGTTGTTAGCTATCTGTGTCAAGGGATGCTTGATGCAGAAAATCGAAAGCTACAGTGCCGAAAAGCGTTCTTAGTAAGAACGGTTATGCCACTTATGATGCAATAATGCATCTTCTTCATACTTACGGAGCACCTTAGATGCATCCCCTTTGAAATACACGGAAATCGCCTCTTCCGGATTCCGAATGCGTCTTCGACCAGCTTCCTGGTACGTCGTTGAGCGTTATTGTAACGAACCTCAGCTGGTGTCCGTGGGTTCCGAACAGGCGTAAGCATAAATGTACGGCAAGTGTAGGCCGGGTCACCCAACAGAATCCCTTGATATTGTCCTGTCTGAAATTTACGAAATAGACCAGATTCCTCAAATATCCGTGAATCATGTGCTGATCCGTACCACCTGGAGACAACGTTGGTGAAGAGAAGCTGATGATCAATAACAAACTGACAGTTGAGGCTGTAGTATCCTTTCCGATTTATGAAACGCACTGCTCGATTACCACCTGGATTCACTATCGCAACATGCGAACCATCTATGGCGCCAACAACTCCAGGAAATTGCGCGATCTCGTAGAAGCCTTCCGCTGCCGCTCTCCTTTCTTCTGGGGTGTTGGGGAAGTGAATGAATAACTCCCTCCGAGCACAAATGGCTTCAGAAACACGATGGACAACCCTACACACAGTTGACTGGGATACGCCACACATGTCACCAATGTCCAATTGAAAGGATGCTCTGGCGTAAAAGCGTAATGCAACCGACAACTGTTGCTGTGGGGTAAGAGCCTGATTTCTGTCGGTTTTTGATAACAAATCCGGTTCTAATAGGTCAACAAGCCAGCGAAAAGTATCTTTCGATATGCGGTATCTACGTACGAATTTCTTGTCACTGTATTTCGTCAGAGGATCAACCCGCACCTCGAAGACTCTCGCCTCGCGAGGATGGACCAGCATTTCCTCTTCCTCTGCTGCTTCATCCTGTGCGAATTCAAGAATTCCGAGCGCACCGTCCATGTTCTTCAAAGTCCAGCGGTAGAAATGACGAAAACCACTTACACGCTGACTTATACATGCCCCTCTCACGCGATTAACTTTTCTTTTGTCTCCTAAACGGGCCTAGTACGCACGTTCGCTAATCGCTTCTCGTGAATTAGCGTCTAACTTTAAACGGGTGATCATCTCCCGTTTATCAAATTTACACGCGGACATCTCTTAAAATAGCTTTAGGAATTCGGGCCATAGAAATTCTCGTCAGACCTCGATCACACTGGTTGGAATCATGATTTACAAGTAATGGGCAAGAAATATATGATCTAGTCTTATACAGCCGAGTTGAGAGTATATATATAGCTATAGTTTTAACCTCTCCTACATGGAGGGTCAGCCGTACTGGAAATTCTCTATCGACGCAGCTAATACATATTAAACATCTGATAAGGCGATAGAGATTATATATTTTGCATTCCTTGAGTAACATCGTAACTGAGAATATTAGAGTAATATGCAACGAAAGGCACATGCAAATTTAACAAAATCTTAAAATGTTCCACAAATAGTATCGGAATTTCGGCCGAGGATCGGAGAGCAGCGATAACTGATTCTTGTTGCAGTTACTTGTGATGACCAACGTGAACAAGCATTGTTTTGTCCCATTTAATCATAATCGCAGGTCGCAGTGACAAAAGGCACTAGTTTGCTTTAGGTTCAATGATCTGCATCGCATAGCCACGTGACAATATGTGAACATTGCGCGTAGTGGGTAGGGGTCGATTTTCGTAATCAGTTACCTTAAAAAGGAATCGATTTCAAATAAGCTTATGAATTGTTTTGTTTGAATAAATCTTAACAAATACAATGACGCTGAGCTGAGCTGATTGTGTTATATAATTGATTGAGCGCTGTCGATCTAACAAGTACATGTAGTGTCTTGCAGCAGAATTAGGGACGAGAACTCAGGGAGGCGAATGAACATGTTGGTTTCGTTATCCACCTTTATTCCGATGAGCACCTCTTGTAGCGGAGCTCTGAAGTTGCGGGGAAAATCTTTGTTTTCGATATCGAGGCGGCCGGTTTTCCCCGACAACAGAACCACAAAAAATTCCTCCGATTTTTCATTTCAGTGGGAAATTTACACGACGTTCAGTTAACGCTGACGTCATCAATTACTTCGAAATTGATTTACTTTCGGCGAACTATTGACCTAACGAAGCGGGATATGCCTAATTACTGTTTTTGTATGGTAAACGTGTTATTCTACCTTTCATGTGTGTTGTTGTGAATTACGTGTACGCCCTTTAAAACGTCTCATGACTGGATGGGGAATATTGCACGTGCTGACCAAAATGAACATAGCTTCAGCAAGTTTAGTGTCTTCCTCATTCCATTTGATGGCAATGCACATCAACGGAACCGCTAATAATTAAACTTATGCAATCTTATGATCTCAGTCAATTCTTCAATGTGGTCTGGCATGCTCGAATATTCAGTGGTGTGTTCCCTTTTCCACCAACTACCTGAACAGCCATGATGGCCATAATCAAACGGGAACATGCCATCTTCACAAGGATGCTGCTACCAAGCGCTGGAATTGCCGTGACCGGAAAACAAGACATCGGCTTTGGAAAAAGCAGGTAGCATATATTTCAGTTTTCATATATTCGCAAACTATTTTGCAATCGATACAGTATTTTCTGTTGTTGCGTGTACAACAAGTTAAACGCCGGTACGGCGGTGCTCTCGATCCGTCGTCGGTCAGGTCTTCTTTCCTTCACTAAGCTTTGCCTGACTGACGATCCCGTGTACTGCAATGTTTGATATTAGCATTTCGTTAGTCCTAGGCTGTTTATCTACCAGGGCAAATGATCGAGGCCAGTCCCACTGATCAAACAGCATATTAAGTATTATCGATATGTAAGGTATAAGTACAGATTTTTTGAATGACTCGTTCTATGATGGAACGAGCTCCATCATCCGCGCATCGCGTCCAACATTGTTTGAATTTTCGGCGGCGATTGTGTGACTTATACGTGTACATGACTCCTACAATTGGCCTTTGCGATGCCTATGAAATAGACACAACGGCATGGTGGCTGGGAAAGGACATCGGGATTTTTTTCTGGGTGGGAAGATTTATAAAGCACTGCTGGTTTAAAGGCATACATTTCCCATTTTGAGATGTGATTTTCCAGGACATACATGTATGTAGTAAACATATACCCACTACTTATATTACCAAATGCACTCATTATAAAATTTGACTACATTATTCATCAAAACGAAGTATTTGAGTGTTAGAGAGGTTGGTTATCTGACACTCAAACACTTCGTCATTGATTGAGGAATCTCTATTCTGACATACTTGTGTTTGATGTTTATACGATAACAACTTAATTTCGCGTAGAGAATCGTTTTCCTCGTACAACCGTCGGGTGCTATCAAGTTTTTATGAGACTAAAGATTCAGCAAAGCAATGGCTGGTGGAAAGACTAAGCAAGTCAGGCGAATTCTTAGAAAATATACGCAAACTGATCGAGGATCAAACATCAACAGGTCAGAACGGACTCGGGATAGATTTCCTATATTTAACAACCACGGTGAAACCCCAACAAATACAGGCCATATTATTAAATAATTTGCACTAGAAAATGAAGTCGATATAGATAAGTCCAATCATTCATGTCTTGTTACAGGACGATACATTATCCAACGAGCATGGGACCAAAGGAAGAGTATACCCGGCATAGATGCTGTCATTCCATTGGAACAGTCAGTGAGTGCACTTTAGAGAGATATTAAGAAGATGATTGACTCTGGTGTAGTCGACATTGGTACTCAGGTGTGTCCTAAGACATTTAAAAAACTCGTTACAAACGCCGACAACTGTCACAGTTTATGGCAGAAAATATGATCGACCAGAAGAAAATAAGACAAGATGAACTGAAACACCAAGAAGAAAAGGGAATACTGTGACTGAAAGGAGACGCATTCTATCAAGAACATGACATATCGTTGATAAGGCAGGAGATCGAGGAATGTGGTGAGGATGTCAGAAATGATGAGGAGACGGACAGAGATCTTCAGAGAACACTTCATGGCACTCGGCATTTCAAATAGTGGCATGATCACAGTTGCATCTTAAATTCAACTCACTTCCTGGTCACTGTGCAATGGTTGTGCGATCGATGAAGCGTTTCACCTTAGAGACCAAGAATTCAGCCAGCTCTATCCACTTGAGAGAGGGTGTTCCGCTCAACAATTTGTTAAAAAGCCGCAGTTGTATATCTTTGCCCGGCCATCTGCAAGCGGCGCCAGGCAACTCACTTACGCCGACAAAAGACGAGAGGATTTATTGTATGCACTCATCCTCGGCGACACCCATCGTCTCGCTTGGGAGTACTGGGAGAGACGAACAACTTTGCTTGAAAGTTGTTCAGCGAGAAAATGGTGAAGCCAAAAAAGGGGGGGAGGGAGGGCAAAACTTAACCGTGCGGGGGTTGAGCCTTCTAACCCGACGGGGGGCACAAGCAGTCAAGCCGAAGTGTAGAGCACCTCACGTGCAACACCTATCCTCGACAGGAGAGAGAATAGTGAACGAGGCCGAATGGGTGGGCATATTTATACTACCACTCGACGTTAGGTGTCGCCAGGGGTGTGCACACATCCTCGGCGACACCCATCGTCTCGCTTGGGAGTACTGGGAGAGACGAACAACTTTACTTGGAGTGGCGAAATAAAGGGTTTATCCCTTTTCCGAGGACTTCTTGGCCTCCATACCCCAAAACTATCCCAAAACTCCCAAAACCTCCGAACGGTAGAGCCACCGCAAAGGAACAGAGAACGAAAAACGAAACAAAAGAAGAGACTGAATCAACCAGAATGATTAAGCAAAGAGAGTTTTATTAATGAGTATACATGAGGGAGAAAGATTTAGAAAATATCTTGGTCCCAAAATCGCATTTATATGATATCCGAGTTAACATTTCGAGATTGACCTGTCATATATAGCAGAACTTCACAACAATTTAATTACAGTGCAGATATAGCCCGGGAAGGCTGTAACAGTCGGAGACATGCTCGGCCGCGAGCAGTAGGCCCAATAACCTAGAAATGAATGGCATAAACACGATAATCACCTGGGAAAGCACAGCTATACGGCGGGGGGCAGTTGGCTGAAAGTTGAGGACCTCCCGAAAATACTTTCCAGCTCGTCGGCGAAGGGAACAACTGATGCAAGGCGCTGTGCGGTTTCAGCAGCATCTTCTAGAGACGCCTCTCTGGTGTAATAATCACATGTATTCTTTGAGAACCAGCCGACGTGCTTCATGGCCTCTTCGCTTGACTCTGCGGCTCCAGAGAGCTTTAAGGTAATAGCGCAACCGGCTCTCAAGCTGTTGGGGGTTTCGCCCTCGTAAATGCCGAGTGTCGTGAGATATAGGACGAAACGAGAATACATGGCAGAGAAACCTACGCTCTTGTCCAACACACTGCCAGACTCCGCGACAACCCTAAATAGATAGCCGAGCGAGAGATTTGCGCCGAAAGATCTAGCCCATTGTATGTATCTTTCGATGGCAAGGACTGGGCATACGAGCTTATCCTCGCATCTTTTGATTACAAAAGTATTGCATTTACCGTCAGTTCCGCGGATGACCTTTGTGAAGGAATGTGATATAGCAAAACCAGAGTTATCAGGGAGGTAACGAACACCCTGACTAGGCATTCGAGCTAAATCGGAGAGCCTATCGCCTGCAAAAAATTGTAATTTGAAAAACGCTTGATCTCTGACTAGGACGAAGTATTGCTTAAGGGATATATCTGGCCTTTGGAATTGATTGTCGATGTAAGCAGATAATTTTTTTAGTTTAGAAAGGAAGAAAGGTTTGGCCTGTTTGGGCAAGATTTGGGCCTTCGCCTGCTCTTCAGAGACTTGTTTAAGATAACGTTTAACTATTGAAGCCTTCGCTGGGTTGCCTATACAACCGAGCCAATCCTTAACCCAAGGAGGATACCGCGGTGACGTCACATCACGTGATCCCGACCCATATTAATGATCGCTATGGCCAATCAGATTCAGTCTACTGACAGCACCAGCACTGAACACATCTCCACGTCTCACTTTCTGGTGCGCTCCTGTACACAAAAACACCAATAGACATGAAATATTGCAATACCTAGTATGGATTCTTCCTGTGTAGAATAAAATTTACAGAGCAGATTAACTTCCACGAATAAAAAAGACGTTTGGCGTGGCCAAAGTGCGCAAATAATGGGAAATAATGTCTCCGCTAAAATACACTACGAAATACACTAGGCAATGCACTACGCGATACACGGTAGATATGCAGTTGAGTTTGTTATTGTTTTGACTTAGAAGCCCGCCCATATCATAATATATTCATGTATTCATGAAGTATGAACTCATTTCT
Source organism: Lineus longissimus (assembly GCF_910592395.1). NCBI lineage: Eukaryota > Metazoa > Nemertea > Pilidiophora > Heteronemertea > Lineidae > Lineus > Lineus longissimus. The sequence goes on along the minus strand of NC_088323.1, from coordinate 9,260,047 downwards.
GTCCCATACAACTCTAAGAACAGTCAATTTCTCCTTATATCATCACCGAAACCGCGATATCCGCAGGAAGATTTCGTTCTAGTGTCCGAAAATGCATGATCTTACAGGGGCGCTAACTCGACAAATAGAGGGGATCTATGGGGATCTATACGAGTTTTAGGTATTACAGGTCTCGAACTTGTAAAATCTGTAAACATGCCTCCAAATCCCATTATGATAATGAAGAGATTGCCCCATATCTGGGAGACTGTTTTGAAACCATCGCTAATTTTGGAAGATCGGTGCCGGCTATTTGGTTTAAAAAACCCTATTTTTCCCCATCAAAACAGCACTTTTCATTATTCAAATGATAGCTTATTGTCTGAAGACTTATTTCATAGCAGAAAAGTACTAATAACTATGATTTGATGCGAAAAATCTAACTTTTTTGATGACTTGATTTTCCCTTGGCCGTGGATCGAGTTTGTTTACAATATGCAGCGCCATCTTGGAAAAGCCGTGACGTCACCGCGGTATCCTCCTTGTCCTTACCCCTTCCCTCGTCATCAAAAATGGAAGCCAATTTCTGCACCAGATTAACCACAGATCCTGACGCCAGCCTAAGGGGGCAAGCACAACGGGGCTTGCCCTTTTCACCGAGAAAAGGACAAGCTATCTTGTGGACCTTTGTTTTACCGTTATTATCTCTACAAACGAGAAATTTTCTTACATCGTTCGGAGTACAGGAATGCAAAGTGGGCTTGAGGGGGAGTTGAGACAGGAAATTAGAGAGACTAGTATGAATGCTGCACTTCCTTTTGACGCTGTCTGAAGTAGCGCTAAGCTCGTCTAAATACCGAAGGCGACTATCAATATCCCGTAAATTGACTTCACCGAATGGCGATCTTTTTGTCGACACCTGAAACGATAGGGCGATAGGGCGCGTTATTTGAAAGATAACCTGTACACGACTAGAGCGAACTTTAGGCCAAAATTGTCTAAAATAAAACCTTGCTTAGAGGGGATGTTAACGATACCCTTATCCCCAATACGCCCTAGGGCGAATGATGAGCGGCGGTGATGGGTAAGCAACGGCAGAGCAACTGAAGATGATAGTGCCATTTGAACTACCATTGTGACAAAGGGCACTGTTTGCTGCCTTAGGAAACGGATTAAGGGCAGAACGAGATTCGGCGGAGGGAATACATATGGATTCCGCTCTTGGGCCAACGTTTGAGCAAAGACGTTTATGCCGGACGAATTTGGGGTTGGCGTAGGGGTGAAATGCCTCAAAGGGGCGCCTGATGGGGCTGACATAACGTTTGAATCCAAAGCCATGAGATCTGTAGAGTGTGGGCCAAAAGCCGACTCTTCTCTGCGCCATGACGATGCTGATAACATCGTGTGGGATATATCCAGCGATCTAGATGGGGAGTCCGCAGGGTTTTGCGCCGAAGGGATGTAAAGCAGGCGGAGATCAATACTCAACTGGAAGACGAGCTGGAAGATTTGTTTTAGAATGTCATTTAACGGAGACGATTTAGAACCTTGGTTGCGCCAAGCGAATATTAAAGGTTGGCTGTCAGTCATGACGTCCACTCTACTATTGGAAATTGCAGATCGTAGAGACTGGAGGGCTTTTAATAGCGCATTGGCTTCTTTTAACAGGATTGGACGGGTGTCAGAATTTGCCCAAAAGTCAGAAAAGCACAAGCCTTTGTTTTCGCTTTGCCCCCCCCCCCCCCATAATCGTAACGCCATATTTGTAGAGCGAGGCGTCAGTTGCTATTGTCACCTGTTTGTGTGATTCGGACTTCCAAGAGAGACAGCCATCCCAGGAATCTAGGAATCTCCAATGTTCTACTTCCTTGCGCAGGCCGCCCTCAATCTTTACTTCCCGAGCATTCTTTATGCCTACAGAAATAGCTTTATTGACCTCCCTGGAATACAGAGCCGCTGCCGGCACGGCCAACACCATGGACACACACTTTCCCGCAAAGCGCTGAAGGGTTTTGATATTACTTTGTGGGAGGGACAAAATATGCTCGCGAAGCGAAATGAAATTTGATTTTTTGTCAGGGGGAAGGATGTAGGCCTGTTTTTATCGAATCGACCATGAAGCCTAAATGCTTGAGCAAAGTAGTGATTAGGTCGAGGCTGACTTTGTGGAGAGAAAGTGTGTAGCCCAGTCTAGTTAAGAGCTGTAATAGACAGTAGCAGACGACGACGATCGTTATTTTTAGCGCGATGGCGTGAGAATTAATCGTTTCCACCGCGAATCTATCATCAATGTATTGCGTTGTCCTGATACCAAAAGAGCGCAGGTAATTTGTTGCGACCATCCCCACCGACTGATAAATGAAGGCAGAGGCCTTCCAACCAAAGGGTAGCGTTTTACACTGCATAACCCACCCGCCAAACTGGATGCCAAAGTATTTCCTAGACCGCTTGGAGATAAAAATATGGTCATATCCCGATTTTTCGTCAGTGGAGATCATTCTAGTATTGCGGTCGACTAAACGGTAAACGTGGTTGAGGGTTTCTAAATGAAACGGGCTGTTTTTAATCCAGAGATTGAGGAATCGCTCATCGTGGCATAATTGAGGTTTAGAAGGTTCTACTGTTAAAGGCATTATGATGAAAGGCATATCGCATTCACCAACTTTACCAAGGAGTTCTATTGCACCAGACTTGATTCTTTGCTCTAGCTCATTAGCGATGAAATTAGCAAAATTTGCAGATGTGGAAAAATTTTGAAAAAATTTTGAAGGGGGAGCGTCAGACTCGTATGCCTCACCCTTAAAATTACCCTTATACGGTATGAAGAAATCAGAAACATCAACACCATGGCGAATCCAAGAAAGAATTACGTTTGCAGGCGGATTGTCATGCTGAACTAACGGGATTATTCTCTCCCATTGCTCTTTAGCATCATGCAGCTGTCCAGCTAGGAAATATTCTGGGTCTCTTAAAGGTAACACGTTAGAATCAAAAGGGGCGTTGTCCTTTAAGACAGCTTCAAAATCCGGGTTCACGTGGACCGAAGGCTGAGTTTCCCGTCCTACAAGAGTTGTCCATACCGCAGACGAGCGTTTAGAATCGAGAGCTGATAAGTGGTCGAAAGACACTTGCAATTCCCAATCGGGCACTTTAAACCCCAGAGAAGAAACGACCCGAAAATACAATGAGATAGCGGTTACTAACGACGGCTATCGAACTGTAAACGGTATGGACATGAAGGACAGAAAACTCAGTCTCCGACCCACGTGGAGGCAGAGCTCCACTAGGGCAGGCGCCCTGGGTACGGAAACCGAAAGAAAAAGGTGGCAAACTAAATGGGCGGCTTGGCCTGCTTCATTTTGTCACAGTCACGTATGTAGTGGTCCGGGGAGTGACAGAAATAACAAGTGTAGGCAGCTCTGCCGCCGTAAGTACCCTCTGGACCACCACGGAAAGGGCGCCTTCCATATCCTCCACCGTATCCCCTAGAGTAGCCACGCGAGTAATTTGAATACCCTCTACCACCCGAATTAAGTAGCGGGGAAAGCAGTTGAGAGATAGCCAGTTGGGGGTATAGATCCGCCAGGGGCGACTTGGCCTCTCGAGGAGGGGATTGCTTTACAGGCTTAGGGGGACGCTCTGGAGAAAACTGTGGAGGCATTGGCTTTGGCTTGAGGCATTTAACTAGCGCCTTGGAGATCACATCGGCAACCCCTCCCCCTAACACATTTAAAGCTAAGGCCGCAATGTCTACTTTTCCCTGGTGCCTTCTGGCTTGCCGGTAGAGATCCTCATAGAGGCTGGAGTCCTTCGATTTTGTCGCAGCCGCCGTTGTTGCCAACTCGTCCAAGAAGAGTAAAAGAAGAGACTCATTCGGCTCTTGCTGGAGAGCCAGGGACCTCACCTTCTCTTTAGCAGCCTGCGTTGCGAAATCGGTGTCAGAAGTTTTTCGAACTTTTGCGGCAGGAGGGAGCGGCAGAGGGGAATCAACAGCGTCCGCGTCAGAGGACGACAGGGGCTCGGCCGCCGAAGGAACCGCAGATGGAGGTGCAGGCTTGGACTAGAAAGAAAAGAACACGACTCATTTTACTGTGGGAGACAGGGAGGGACTCGGACCGGAGGCGGGATGTATGGAACGATCTGTCATTAAGTACTTACATCTATATAATCTCAGCGACTACGACTGGTACGTAAGCCAACGAGCTTTGTGAGAAAGCCTCAGACGTGGAATGAGAAAATCGCTTATAGCTTAATCGAGCTTACCTTGAGAGACTGGCCGGTGGGCTGACCAATGGAGTTGGCGAGGACAACCGTATGATGCAAAAGTAGAGGGGTCGAATCCTGATCTCGCCCTAGCATTTTCAGTGTATCGTCGGTGTCTTCTCCCGTCAACTTGGAGAAGTGGAATCGCATTCTATCCATTGACATGCCGTCCAGCGGTTCATCCTTTGAAATTCTAGCCAATTGTTTTGGGGACTCCGCAGCTGCCATCGCTTTAAAGAGCGGCAATAAGTTTTTACCCCGCAGAGAGTGACGCTTTTTCAAAGTAGTAGGGAGAACCATCTGAAAATATAAGCAGCGGTATAAATGAAGTGCAAAGGATAGGACCGTAACAAAGCGAGTAAACAAGCACCGTGAAAAAAGGCCATAATACAGAAGTTAAATAGGCCTAACGGGCTTGCATAATATAACAAAGGAAGAGTAACAAGCATAAGCTCCAGTCCGAGCAAAGCACCTCCACATTACAACATACGAGGGGCCTGCCTTCGCGTGCCAAACAAAGGGCCGTCCTGCTTCGCCTACTTTCCAGTACCCCTACAATAAATCGACTCTCCCACGGGGAACCTTAGGGATGCATGTCCATTTTATGGGGAAAATGTGAGGGGACAATTGGATGATGTTAACGATGTGATGACAATTTGACTAATCAAATGCCATCAACTTTGTTAACAAACCATGCCTATTTGACCATAGGACCATATGACCATACTGACACACAGTAAAAACTAAAAGATTAAGTAGAGTAAAGCAGTCGTTTATTTTATGAAAACTGAATTCATGAGTTTTTGATAAAAATACATAATATTGTACATTCTCATAATTATTTGATCAAAATCAGCTGTAAAACCCATGTCATAATATACATGTAGGTACAGCACATATAAAGTCAAACAAGGTGGAAAATACATATCATGATATTATGTCAGACAAGGTAACTGATGGCATCAACGTAACTCATTATGTCCCTCTCTCCATTGACGTATTGTTTGAGGCGTAACATGCGTTCGTCAATGCGTACATATGTAGCTCTCCTCGGGTTTGGTCGGTCAGTAAGGGACGGTTCATATTCCTACGTCTGTGGGGAGGTTAGCAATACATTTGAATAGGCGAAACAGGAATAGGCGAAACAGGAATTAGGCGAAACAGGAATAGGCGAAACAGGAATTAGGCGAAACAGGAATAGGCGAAACAGGAATTAGGCGAAACAGGAATTAGGCGAAACAGGAATAGGCGAAACAGGAATAGGCGGAACAGGAATAGGCGAAACAGGAATACACCTCCTTATCTATTGAACAGACCTTTTGTGTGAATGAGTGGGCATTGTGTTTTTCATGGCAGGGTGGTCAACAGACCTTTTACAAAAGGTGGACATTATTATCTAAATTTGAATATTGACAGGCCTATTCAATTATTATTGTGGTGGGTTGTTGATCAATTTGAATGCTTTTAAGAAGTGTCTTGTGGTCATTTCGGCCAACTTCATGTCACTTGAATAATTGTGTTGGGATTCCCAGATTAGTAATCTGACCAGTTAACTAAAATGACAACCATGTAACGCAATTGGTAATAGACCTGACCATAATCGTTTGGCTTGTGCCTAGTCATTGTGAAACAGACAGATCACAATACAAGACAATTGGCATTCATTCACAACCACTTCACTTCATTTGGAGTTGACAGTGGTTTAATGGGACTATGTCAAAGGTGTCTCCAGTGGGGTAAAAATCATTACCGTAAAAGTGGCCAAAAACCACATTTCTAGTTTGAATCATTTCAAAAACTGGATATATTATGAAAGGCCTTCATGAGTCGAACATGAGGATGTAATTTTTATTGGGGAATTCCTGCTAATAAAGAAGTAGTGAAAAAGAGACGTTTACCAACTTTCTCCTATCAAAGGCAAAACTAAACAGATTTTTAAAATATTAGCATTATTCAATAGCCAATATCATTTGCTACAATCGGTGTTAGGTGAATGTGTCTGCTTAGCCTAGTTTTTGAGAAATTCAAGAAAAACTGGTGTCCATTTACTTTTGACCATGAGTGTACAAGGGCCCTTACAGCGACTCATGCACTCGGGAAGAAAATGTCTGGGGATAAATCCTGAAACCATCGAGCGTGGCTCTCCCACCAGAAGGAGCAAAAAATTGCCGCCAGCCAAAGCTTGCAACGGTCTGTACCCCAGCCAAAGCTTGCAAGGTAATATATACGCCCCAGCCAAAGCTTGCAAGGCTATCGCCAGCAAAAGCTCGCAACGATATACAGATATACGCCCCAGCCAAAGCTCGCAATGCTACCGCCAGCAAAGCTCGCAACGGTGTAAATCAAAGAGACCGGCCGTACACACAACAAACGTTAGAAAACTGTCACGATAACCCGAAAAAAGCGAGGAAAACGGGAAATGCGAAAACAAAAATCGGAATAAATAACAAAGTGCCGATAAAAAACGGCCAGAAGGAGCGATATCCAGGGGAAGATAGAAAACGAATATCCAAGGAAGAATCCGCGTGGAAAACCTACCGTGAAATGAGGAGCGGCGAACAAAAGACTGCCTGGACAGACGGCATGTTTAGAGAGAATAGTGAACGAGGCCGAATGGGTGGGCATATTTATACTACCACTCGACGTTAGGTGTCGCCAGGGGTGCTTGAGTGAACAGCTGTGTTCCCAGAACTGATTTCCTGTTACCGACTTCCTCCGATTCTTCAGTGGTGACGAACCAGCACGTGACCTTGACACGTATGTTGAGTAGCTGCATCATCGTATGACACTCTTCAATTATGTTATAAATATCAACAAATGTCTATTCGAGATCGCCATCTGCTTTTTATGGAAGGCAGTCTCTGGACTACCAAGTCTTTACAGAAGGGAGAGCTCAACCCATATTGCAACCTGAAGAAGGAAGAGATACAGCGAAAACTGACTGCAAGAGGTATTAAGTTTCGTGAAGAAGATAGGAAGCCAGAATAAGAGCAGATCACGGATGAGAACTATGCGGGCCTTCAGATGATGCCTGTGGTATTGGCTGTTGACCCGACAGAGACTTTAGAAGCCATCAACTGTGCCAGGTATGAGGTTGCAAAGTTTGAAGAACTGCATGACCTCACCTATATGTCCAAACACAACATGGAAAAACTACCCGAAATTGCCTCTGGGACAAGCCAGTTTCTAGATGAAATAAAAGTAGACAAACAGCAAGATAAAGGAAAGTGATGCGGGGCTGATGATGATTCGGTTGGTATAAAGCACCTCTTGGAAAGATATGATGTTGATGGTGAACTTGTCTTTGTAATCCAGGCGCTAGTCGAGATGTCAGCAATAGTTTATTCCAGAGAGGCAGACCGAACCCCTCAACTAATACTTCGATTGCACAATCTAGCCTTTCTGTTTGGCGATGGTTGTAAGAAACTCTCCAGTGGGCCAAAAAAGATGACACGGCGAAAATTATTTTGAGGATACTTTCATCGCCTCTCAGTCCACGCGCCAGAGTTTCTCTGCATCGTTTGCCTTAGGTCGTTGTTGGCGGAGCAAGATGAGGGAATGTTTGGGGAAATAAAAAGAATCTGCGCAACAACAACCATCTCGAGGTGCCCAGCGGTATCATCGAAAATGTGATGCTTAGATATCCTGTCTCAAAGAATCTGCCATCCAAAGAATGCAGCAAGCAATCAACCATATCTCGCGAATATCCGGCACTGCTGAGTACCGGATTATCTGAGTGAGGGGAGGGGTGCTGGTGCTGGTACTTGAGGCGTGCAGTTTAACGATGCTTCAGAACCACCAACCACATCCGTTACTAAGAAGCACCTTCGGTCAACATCAGTGAAGGAACTGCGTAATTGTCTGCAGGAGTGTTGGGATATAGTCGGAACACAGGTCAGGGATGAAGAGATTGTCATACCGTTAATACCAAGGATCAGAATACACGACCGAGACAGCCTTGCCGATGTGATGTATACGTCGTTTACGAACCAAGGTTTGTGACCGTTGACTTTTTAGTGACAGAAATAACATTGTGGAAACTCGTGACGACTGATGGCATACATGAAGCCAAGGAGAACGTCAGGGCAATATGAACTAATGCATTCATATGAAACGCTTTCATTGAAATTTAGCCTGGCAGCCATCGGGAGAGATGGTGATAATAATGGCGAAGCAAACAAGTATAACTATGGCTTCACTCTTTTGTTAGCCTAATGTTAGTCAATTTAATCCCGTCAATTGTTTTCCAGAATGCAACAGTAGCGCCGACGATGAAGTTGCCACCCGAAATATCCACAACAGCAGTGACAACGATGCCAGCAAGAATGACGAGAGCAATGAATACTGCAATATTCAAGAGGATATACAGCTCGTATGAAGGAGATATCGACCATCGTCGAACTAGAAGATATGGAGGGTAATTATAATAAAATACAATGTTATTATTTTGTATCCTGGATGTGAAGTCTTCCTTAGTATAACCAGACAAAAAGATTATTTACTCGGCAGTGCATGGTCTCCACGTTTTAGATGCTGACCCTCGCATGGAAAATCCGGTATATGGGTCGGCTAAAGGAACCCCAACCTTCCATTAGATTTAAGGCTACCCTATTAGTAAAAGACAGGATAACAGCACTACCTGAAACGCTGCTTAATGCTACCATTAACCCAGAAGTATTAAGGTAGCAGGAAGGGTTGGGCGTTTGTGGTTTCTGAGTCTGAGGGGGTTGGTGTCTGTTGACTGTGCTTTAAGAGAGACTAGGCATGGCGCCAGTCTCTCTTAAAGCACAGTCAACAGGCATTTGGTCTCAGTATTTGGGTTTTGATTGCCATGACTGTACCCCTGTAAAAGTCAGAGGAGGAGAAGTTTGGAATGATGAAAGCATTGAAGAAGAAGAAATGTTATTATTGAGGAAAGCAAAATTTATTATGAGACTAGAAGGCAGTGTCCTGACTTGATTATTTTGAAAATGGCGGTCTGAACACATTAAAAGGTGGAACATGGCATTTTATCGACTTTGAAGTGTTCCGCAGTTAAAGGGAGACTATAGGCAGCAGCTGGGTAGGCAAGATAAAGTCATACAAATTTGCCAATAGGGGTCAGTCATATCTCTAGGCATGGCGCCAGTCTCTCTTAAAGCACAGTCAACAGGCATTTGGTCTTAGTATTTGGGTAAGTACAGAATCAAGGCAGCTCAGACAGCAATGATTGAACGATGCTGTGGACAAGTCCAAGGATACTGCATCAGTCACGACCAACTTCTCATCAGAAAGCGTCACCACCAGCATATTCAATGTTCAGTTCCAACCTGTACCAGTCCAATGCACGCCTGTCATGGTCAGCAGTGGTCAGCTTAGCGCGATATGGAACATTCTTCCGAAACTCAAGCGAGGGAAGTCTGCTCATTAGCCTATCTCGCGCACTGCTCCTTCTTGTCAAACATCGTAGTGAAATCGTGGTACAGTGGGGCGTCCTCGAGGATTGCAGCTGGTCGGACAGACGTGAGGTGGAATGTGGGCGGCTGCACTTCTTCGTTGATGTGCGATGGCAGATAGCACAGTTGTTGCGTTGCATAACAGCTGAAAGTGAATGTGATATCATAGAACTGAGGCGTTTGCAATGAGACTATAGGTGAAGTAGAAGCAAGGAGTGAAATGGGCCATCTTCCAGTGACTAATATACAGAGTAAGGGCACTGGGTGTTGTTAGATTCAGCATTGAATGTATTCCTCGTACAAGTGTGAATAGTGTGGACATACAGTGAGAGGTGAGAGACCCCTATTGACTACTTCTTGTAACTTTATCTTGGATATTATATTAGTATTGAACTTCTAGCCATGGAATATGAAGAAATTGAAGTTGTAGGCATGGAATATGAAAAATTATTCAACGGTGAAAGACATTATTACATGAGGCTTTGCCGTGATCGCAAAGGACGCGACGTGATTGGTTCACATGCTAATGAGGTATGATAATGATAATTACCTCTATAATGCTACTTGGATAGCGACTGTGTCGTTGACTGCAACAGTGGTCAATGTCAATGTGTGCCTGTAATGTCAATGAAGTATGATGAGGTGATGACGATAGTGCAATTATTAAATATTGGCAAGAGATCATACTGCAACATAGGTCTTGTTTTTGACAGATGACTGTGCGACATTCCCATTGGGTCTTGTTAGAGTCAGCGCTGCATGTATTCCTTGTACAAGCTTGAATAGTTGTGACGGACTTTGAGGGGTGAGAGACCCCTATCGGCTACTTCGTCTAACTTTATCTTGCCTACCTAGCTGCTAGCAATAGTGCCCCTTTATCAAGACTGAAACCCACTGTGCGGGGCTAAGAAATTACCTTTATAATCCTAGTTGGATAACCACTGTGTAGATGATTTGAAGACTGCTCTGTGGATGTGTGCCTGTAATGTCAATGAAAGTATGATGAGGTGATGACGATAGTGGAATGACGAAATATTGGAAAGAGATCTATTCCTAGAAGAACATATGTCCTGTTTTGACTAGGTGGCGCATTTTAGAATCAGCAGTGAGCACTGTGTGTAACATGGTGTAGGCAGCGGAGATAATAACTGTGTCGAAAGTATTGTTATAGGGCCTTCCCTAGGCCCATGGGGTTAAATTTACAATCCACGATTGAAAAGACGTAGTTTGATCGCATTCAACTATAAATACATTGAACAGTTGTGTTCCTTTAGTCAACCGATGACCTTTTGTTGGGCCATGATTGGAGATTGTAAACTGTAAATGTATTATGGACTGGGAGACGGGGGAAACACAAGTGAAACTGAAATAGACCAAAACAAGTGATTTTGGGGCTTTGGTTTAGACGCATGCCCCACATGCGCCATGCGGGATTATACGGTTCATGTGAACTTGTTGACATCTACTCTACATGATCTAGTGCTGTTATTGGTCATGGTACATGGTAGGCCTAATCATCATGGCTATATGTTTCAGGAAAAGCTCGGAGTAAAATGAACTGCCGATGAATAATGATGTTGTTCATGTTTACCATGTTTACTAGTACATAGCCATAGGGTATGCACTGGCCAGTGCACTTTCTGCACGTCGTCATGGTCATGTACGTGATACCTTGCATATTTTGTTTTTTGAATGCGCATGCTTTTTGGGCAAAATCACTTGTACCAACACTAATGAATAATGTCTTCTTATCCCTATGACTCCATACAGTACACAGTGAGGGCATTGTCCCATTCCCATCAAATGGTAACTTATTGTACCGTATTAGGGTGGAAATTGGGGAGCAGATACCTACCGCTGCACGCCTGTCATAATCAGTAGTGATGAGCTTAGCGCGATATGGAACATTCTTCAGAAACTCAAGCGAGGGAAGTCTGCTCATTAGCATATCTCGCGCACTGCTCCTTCTTGTCAAACATCGTAGTGAAATCGTAATGGAAAACGTCTGGCTTTGCGCCAGACGTTGAGACTAATAAGTGAAGAACTAATAGGTAAAGAACTTCTACTTGCGCGAGACTGCTCTGATAAAATTATCATTGCAGAGACTACGGTGACGTACACATATATTTTTTACAATCAAAAATGCCCTCAAAAGACGAAATGGAGTGATTATTTTATTGATATTTCCTACTATATACCTTCCAATTATCACTTTATACAAATAGATCGGCGTTAGGTCGCATGCTTTTCTTTCCTGGTGACACTATAAAGCAAAATAGTTGCAACCCCGTAAATGCGCTATAAGTCCAATAATAAGTGACGGTGACCCGTTATAAATGTTTCGCCAGCTTCGCTTTTTTGCCGCTACGCGGCGCGTTGGGCCCTTGCGTCTAGATATTTTAAAGGTACGTTCTTGATATGCCCTGCTCTTAAAGTGACCGTCATCAAGATGCCATTAGTATAATGAAAGTGCGATCAACGATTATCTACGATTTGTCTTAAAAAAGGGCAAAAATATCCTCATCCTCATCATGAAAGTCGCTCAAATCCGAAGATATCGTGGAATTTGTGTCGCTCATTGTTATCATTGAATAGAATGACCCAGTTACTGATGCTCTCTAGTAACACGACACTTCCGTTTCACTGAGCGCTAAAGTGCAAAATGACCTAGATATTTTTTCTTTGTGACGACCTCCGAGCGGCGATTAAAAGCTTGTTTTGGGGTGGATCCAGGTTACATTTTGAAAATGTTGATGGATATTTGTAAATTATAAGTGTTTGATTATCATAATCTAACAAGAAATATGAGGTTTGATTTTGGCCTGGAGTGTGGCCTTTAAGTTCAGCATTTATTGCCGTTGTGGAGACAGGCATTCATATACTGAAGTACCGAGTTTTAGCAAATTCGTATGCATAAGAACTGCACTTAACCGCATTGTGTATTCCTGTATTTTCATTTTCCTGGACCACTACTAATTACGAACGGCGTACCCCTTTAGTGCCAAGTTAAGGTTCCGAGTCGTCAAGTATTCCTGAATTATGAGTCCTTCAATAGTTTCCTCGCAATAATGGCTCTCCCATGGCATACCTAGATATGGTAGTATTTAAAAGACCACTGCATTCGGATCTAGACATACTGTGCCTGCTATAGGCTGATTTCATGCAGCCCATCTCTGCTTGGGGGATGTGACGAAGCAAAGTATCTTAAAGCCAGCATATGGTACCCAGGTTCGAGATCGACTGGACAATAAGCACCCCGGGTGCCATTACACTGGACAAATAGCACCCAGCTTCTTTTTGCCTGGCTTACGGATCTAAGGGACGAGGACGTTTCTTGCAATCTCGTTTTATCTCGCGCCGTGGTACTTGTGGCATTAGCAGTGCGCGAAATAAAAAGAACAGATAAACAGAAAAAACGCGCTTAGACCTAAAGGTCTTTGAAAGCACATTTCGGATGATTTATTCAGAAAAGGTATATAGGAGGGATATATCCGAAATGTGCTTTCAAAGACCTATAGGCCTAAACGCGTTTTTTTCTGTTTATCTGTTCTTTTTATTTCGAGCACTGCTAATGCCACAAGTACCACGGCGCGAGATAAAACGAGATTGCAAGAAACGTCGTCCCTAAGATCTGTAAGCCAGGCAAAAAGAAGCTGGGTGCTGTTTGTCTAGTGTAATGGCACCCAGGGTGCTTATTGTCCAGTCGATCTCGAACCTGGGTACCATTTGTCGGCACCCAGGACGACACCCACCCTTTCAGCCTTAATGCCTGAAGTTCAGTATTTTGATTATCCGGTTTGAGGCGATGACTTGAAGCAAGGTGAATCGGCCCTTAAATAGCTTTAATCGGTTCAAAACAGAAATAGAAATACATTTTCACATGATACAAACAGGATTACATTACAACATACTCTGACGATTTTTAGTAAATCGACACATTTATGGCATTTTCTTCAAGTATTCTTGCTGCATACATTTATGCACATGAGAAATGTAACACACGTGCGATAGAGCTGAAAGGATAAAATGTCGTCCTGGCTGCACCTTATGTGTCCGAGGGTGACAGTAATATATTTGTCTTGTTGCAAATCACGTTATCTCGTGCCGAATATTTTATCTATTTTTCTTTAACATTTTCATCCATATGGATTTGATATAGCCAAATTATCGCTCTAGTGTTGAAGATGATGATGACGATGATGATGATGATAATGCCATGGTGACCAGCTGCTTTTATGGTGCGATGTTGGCAGAACCCGAGCTTACGTTTTGCGCCTCGTTTCCAATATGTGTCCTGCAAAACGGACGCGTATATACCACACCTCGGGCGCAGGTTTTTAACCGGCACAAATTTCTATCGCCGTGCACATAATTTATAAGGATCCTTTACAGTACATACCCGGCCAGGACGACGTATTCTTTCAGCTGCAGGAGGCTTATACAAGCAGAGAAAAAATGCTTAAGTATCATATCGACTTTGGGGAACGATCCTACGAATTTCCACTAGTTACGCGAGGAAATCATTTTCGGCTCATTGTTACCAGTTGTGAAAGTTCGATTGCCTATTTTGATTCAGGTTGATAAAATTAACAGGATAATGCCAGCACAGCAGGTAGCAAGTCCACTCCCAGAAAAGAAGTAGATTACATAAGATTTCTACAGCATGCTTCCCCCACCAATCAGCGAAATCAGGATTATCAGGACTTTAACTACGCTGAGATTGATTGGGCACGGCAAACATGCAACACAGGACCAGACCACAAAGCCTCAAAATTTCTGGAAAATCTACAAGACCTGATGGAGCACCAGCTGGTTACTGAACCAACACAGTCATTTTAGACCGGGAGCCAAACCCTCGCTCATAGACCTCGTGTTAGCAAGCAACCCTGATATGGTGTCTGGATTAGACCACATTGCCTGTCTAGGGAAAATCCACCACCATATCCTAACTGTCGACATCGAACTTCCGAGCACTGAAGGTCCGGAACCCCCCCCCCCCCCCCCCAGGCCTTTGAAGTATGCGTATCAACGAGCCGATTTTGCAGCGATGAGGGAGGATTTGAGAAATGAGAACCTTGAAGAAAAGCTCCATGACCTTGACTGCGAAGAAGCATGGGGTCTACTAAAGGACACGCTCACTTGTTTGAAGGACAAACATGTTCCGTCTGTCAGAGTGACAATTGGAAACAGTGTCAAAAGAAAGCCACTTTGGATGAACGAGCATAGTCTCTCAAAAGTGAGGAAGAAACATAGAGCTTACCGCCGCTATCTAGACACACGAGAGGGAAAGGATTACCTTGACTATGTAAGGATCAGAAATGAGTCAAGAAGAGCTGTCAAAAAGGCGAAGATGAACTTTGAGAAGAGAATAGCAGGGGAAAGTAGGGGTAACGCAAAGGCCTTTTGGAGCTATTTTAAATCAAGCACACAGAGGTACCAACAGGTGCCCGATATCAAGGACCCAAATGGCCAGGAAGTTAAGGACGATAAGGGAAAGGCCGAATGCTTCAATGCCTTTTTTGCCAGCGTGTTCACAACAGAAGACACCGAAAACACACCTGAAGCGCCCAGAAACTACATACATACTCCAATGCCAGACATTAAGATATCAAGAGATCAGGTGTTAAAAAAGCTAAAAGCGTTGAAGCCTACTAAAGCACAAGGTCCTGATGGCCTCCATCCGTTGATGCTTCGGGAAATCCGGGAGGAACTGGCAGGCCCTCTAGCCACAGTTCTTAGTAAGAGTTTCAGCAGCTCAGTAGTACCAGAGGACTGGAGGGCAGCTGAGATAACACCGATCTTCAAGAAGGGGAAAAAATCTGATGCCTCAAACTACAGGCCAGTGAGCTTAACATCCATTACATGCAAAATAATGGAGGGAGTCTTGAGGGACCAGATAATTGCTCATCTAATCAGTAACGGACTCATCAGTAATTGTCAGCATGGTTATGTGCCAAGAAAAGAATGTTCAACTAATCTTTTAGAGTCACTTGGTTCATGGCTGGATCACCTTGAGAATGGAGACAGCGTTTTTTTCCTAGATTATTCGAAAGCTTTTGACAAGGTGCCCCACCAAAGGCTTCTACTGAAATTGGAGAGCTACGGTTTTTGCTCAGGTGTTACTCAGTGGGTAAGAGCGTTCCTAACAGGGAACAAGCGTCACAAAGGGAATTAGGAAAGATGGAGAGGTGGACAGTAGAACGGCAAATTGGGTATAATAGGACAAAGTGTAAGCATATGAGGATTGGGAAGAGGCAGCCAGAGTCAGGATATCATCTAAGAAATGCAGACGGTACCCCGCACCCTCTTGTGTCAGTAACATCAGAGAACGCCCCAGGTGTTTTGGTCGACAACGAACTGGCTTTTGATTTGCATGTGGACAAAATGGTGAAAAAGGCAAATGCAATACTAGGAACAATCAAAATGACGTTCACTACCCTCAACCGTCAAACATTCACATTATTGTATAGGTCGCTGGTAAGAACACATCTAGAGTACTGTCAAGAGGTATGGAGTCCGAGGTCGAGAAGAGATGTTGACAAGCTGGAAAAGGTACAGCGCCGGGCACCCAAACTGGTAAAAAACATCTGCCATCTATCGTACGAGGAGAGGCTATCTCATCTAAAGCTGCCCAGTCTAGCGCACAGGAGAGCTCGGGGTGACATGATTGTCATGTATAAAATAGCACATGGGCATATTACCACTAGCTTATCTATACCATACAGCTCCAATGCAGGTCTCAGGGGTCATCCCTTGAAACTAGAGCCAACAAGGTTTGTTAGCAGTCATAGGAGGCACGTCCTTACAAACAGGGTTGTGGGTGATTGGAATCGCCTACCGGAAAATGCTGAGATGGCACCTTCAGTTGAGTCATTCAAAAAAAGGCTAGACGGATTCTGGGCAGGGATTAAGGACCCTTATGCGTGGTAATATTGTTGCATATAATTGTGTATCGCCAAACTCCTAGTAAAAGACTTTAAATTTCTGCAATAAGAGTTGAAAAGGTCACATGGATAAGACTAAATCGTTAGAGGAGCTCTTAGGACACTGGATGTATTGTAAATAGCTGTATATCTGTAAATATTTGACATTACGCCACACCACCACAAATTCGCACAACTACTCATTACAGTGAACCCGTACTTAGGCAGCAAAGTCCCAGAAGGGACATGAAGCAACGACTGATGATGATGATGATGATGATCAGCAAAACTTAGCCGGAAGGATATCGGAGATGATTTCTTATTCCTGAAAGTTTCTCGTAACCCGTAAATATTCGCGTTAGTTATATAATTTCTCTAAAAGGGTCGCCACCCACGCATAGAAACCCGAATGCGATCCGTGTGTATCTTTTTTACCTCACCTCAACAACCGCCTTGAAAGTATTAGGGAATAATAATTATGTTCCCGTCCAGTCAGCTCGTGTAAATTTAGGCTGACTTGGATTCCATGAATGGGAGGCGAGTTTGATTGAATCCAGGCCATGCAATCCGATGATGCAAAACCTAGCGTCCAACATCTAGAATCCAAAATCTTGAGTCCATTTTTTATCAACAATGTGGCAAGAGCATCAAGAATGCTACCCTATGCCATTATACAAAGCTGGACATGGAAATAGCAGAGTTGTAGCCATTAAGTAATGAAACCTGGACAACGGGCCGGGTGTGCAAACATATCAAACTTATAGACTTTGACAAGGAAGAAGATGCAAGCTGAAACCTCCGAATAACGCATTCTTAAAAAGTCAATTCCCACCATAATGTATAGAGAGCTGTAGGCAATAAAAGACTTGTGGTCGAACTCTTTCCACCAATTTATCTCTCTCACTTATCACGTCGAGGGCAAAATCTCATAATAGAGAGGTTTGGCTGGGACGTTCCGAGATTGGGATCGGGATATGAATTCAGGTCGCGTCGTACCGCGACACATCTTTGTAATGTGACATGCGTTGTGATCCCTATATAAATGGCCATTGTGACCAAGCTGTGGACCCTGTTGTAGATTTCACAAAAACAGTTTTTGGCATGACCAGAAAACGTAACCGACATGAATAGGTATGGTTAATTTCACAAGCCAAAGATGTGACGTCATAATTCCCTGCGTCAATTCGGCTATCCCGATCCCGTCTGCCGGGTAAGAACGGTTGTATCTCGGTAATGCGACACGTCATAGGCCTAGGCTCCACATAATTGGTATTCACCTGCTATGAACCAACGTTATAGTTTTCTTTCTTGTTTATTGAAGTCCTGCGAGAGGTGGAGACGGTTGCGTTTTGTCTCTCGTCCTCAAGCTGGCCACTCAAATGAAATAGCGGATTTCCGGTTAGACCCTATCCTCGACCTGATACCTATCCTGATCTCGATCCCGGAAACGGGATAGCCGAATCTCTCAATTAAAGACGATCGCCCACTTTAAAAGAACGTCTGTCAAACGAAACGGCTCTGCTTGTCGCATGTGTAAATTCACCTAGAAGACATTGTTGATTATGAAATGTCATGAGAAAAGTTATCAATGAATTTATTCATGAAGTAATGTATTGCGTACTGCTGAAAAGCGGAATGGTTCGATGTCTCGTCTGGCTTGATGTATAGATTGAAACCAGATTCTACTTTGAATGAGTTACGCAATATTACCATTAATGAGAAATAATAACGGTCTGAAAACTTGCATCCCCCCGGATCTGTGCAATAAAAATGTTCTGCAACAAATACTATTGAATGCAGAATCTTGGTTGATGGTCTGAATATGGTTTTATGATACGATACATGCAAATCTAAACCCAGATACATGTACATGTAGATGTGTAGTCACTTAACGAGTTACTTGAATTAACTAAGATATGCCGAGAGATGCCAGTTATGAAAGCTTTTTTGATGAGATACAATTATGATGTGCGAAAATAGACGGTTATGCTTATTGCATGTGCAAATTCACCTGAAAGACATTGTGGAGTACGAAAAGTCATAAGAGAAAAGATATCAATGAATATCTTCATAAAACAAAGTCTTGCGTACTATTGAAAAGTGGAATGGTTCGATGTTTAGTCAGGCTTAGATGTATAGATTTATACCAAATTCGACTTTGGGGAAGTTTCGCAATATTAATGTTCTCCGCTATCAGTGGATGTGCGCCATCGAGCGATAGCGCTGCGCTTTCTACGGATCGGTAATTATCGGTCACATAATGAATGCCGTGTTCAGTAATTAGCGGCGCCCCTTTGATTAAAGTGATATCTTCTCACTCACATAACGAATGCTGTGTTCAGTAATCAGCGGCGCTCCTTTGATTAAAGTGATATCTTCTCACTCACATAATGAATGCTGTGTTCAGTAATCAGCGGCGCTCATTTGATTAAAGTGATATCTTCTCATTCACATAATGAAAAGGTAATTAGCGGTAGGCCTTTGATTAATGTGATACTTACTCACTTTACTCACTTGGCCGTATAAAGCCGACGTTTTCACTTCAATGCCATAACACGATTGATGCGAGAACAAGCAAACAGTTCAAGAAGAAAATGCAAGAGATCGTAGATGTCCAGGCAGTGTCAAAGAAGAGCCAAGTCCTGACCGAAGAGAACTACGAGACAATCCTGCACCATCGCCTCGATGTTAACGTTAAAGTGGATGCGCACTTCAGACACTGGGTGAAGAAAAGGGAATTTCAAGTGATGGATCTTCCTGGCCTTGGGTATCACTTTAATCAAAGGAGCTCCGCCCAACCCCCCACCCCGCCCCTCGAGCACATCCCGCATGCAGACCCACGCACGGCCCTCATCACGCACTCCTGTCCAATCCCAGTATCCATTATACAACCCATCGATAGATCGCGCTGAGCCATTGACCGATGCTTGCACAAACGACAGATCCATAGATGGCGCTGCAAGATCAATCGATAGCGCAAATCGGTCGATAGCGCCTAACATTAACATTATGAGAAACGATAACGGTCTGAAAAATTGCATCCCTCGGAGTTGTGCATGATCAGCATTCTCACCTTCTTAAACATGTTGGCCCCGTCATTATACAGACGAACGATCATAACCAGTGATGATATGAACGAAATGTTCTTCAACAAATACTATGGAATGTTTGCCAGCCAATATCTTGGTTGATGGTCTGAATAAGGTTGTGTGATACAATACATGCAAATCTAAACCGTGATACATGTACATGTAGATGTGTAGCCACTAAACGAGTCGCTTGCATTGACTATGATGAGATGATAATATGACGGTACCAGCATTACAGCATTAAAAAGTACATTTTAGAAATTTGATAAACATGTTTAAGTACAAAACAAAATTGTTTTCATTAAATGATGTAGGGGAGCTATATGATAATGCGATTCAGGGAATTAAGTAAAAGTGTGGACTCTGCAACCGACCTCGAAACTGCAATGATTTATTATAGAGTATTAATTTCTATCTTCCGCTTTTACCGAACCGTTCAAACTACATATTATTTATATTTCTAAGTGCTTTGCTGCAGGTATCTCTTAATTAATTTGTTCACGCAGAATACGTTTCGTTTCTTTACACATTAAATACTTTTGCAGTCAACTGTTTATTATCACCAAATTTTGGCCAGGCGATTATTCTTTCATTCGCACCTTGAATAAGCATATGACGTGAGACAAACTTAGCATTTAAGGTCATCAATAACGTCGGCAAGGTTTCCACATTAGTTTGTTCAAAGCATGCCCCCAAATTTAACATAAAAAGAAGTATAGCATGTTTTTTAGATTGAAACTTGTATCTCTCCTTTGGGTCCAAACCGTTGTTGTTTTCAATTTGTGACCGATGAACCTCAACGATGACGTTATGAGATCCGAGCAAAGTCAGAATTGGAGAGTAGCCCAAGTTTCTGAAGAAATCATCACGAAATATAATCGACGAGGATGTATTGTTTTCGTACGGCTTTTGTAAGATGGTGATAGAGTGTGTTCTGGCTGATGATTTAAAGAGATTACCATTTATATCACATTTGATACCTCCTGACATATCTATATTAAGTGCTGTGGTTACAAGGTCGGCTTCAGACATAAGAGAGTAGCGAATTCCTTCTAGGCTTTTAACATACCGAAGTTTAAGAACGAACCCTACGTCTATTATTTTATACCAATCTAACCAAGACACAGACAAAGTGTTTTTGCTGTTCTTGTGCTTCTGAAATTTGCATCGAAATGTCAAATCTAAGAACACATTTTCACCGCATGAAACCATTTTGAAATATTCGAACGTCGAATTTTTCGGACCGAGGCTTTTCTTAAGTTCAGCATACGGTAAAATCAACTCTCGGCAGTTACCCTTTCCATTCAAATCTATTTGAAATGCTCGAAACTTTAAATAGGCAGATTTCCCTCCTCGAGGAGTACTTACACCTATGACATCATCGCTATATTCGCCAGCAATGTATGTGAGTTCATTAACATGAAAATTGGATATCATTTTAAAATCTCCACTATCATCTTGGCTGAAGACGTAGACGTTACGGTGAGGACTCAAGTAATAAAAAAGAGCCACTGTGACTATGACATTTTGCCCTGTGTGGTAAAATACCGATGCCACCTCCGGTGGGAACTGACCATAGATCCGTACATCACGGTACGACCGATAGTTGCCCATCTGCTAGTTCGGCGTTTTGGTTGAAAGTTAAGATAAAACATATTTCGGTTATAAAGAATATTAATAAGCACAAGCTAATACTAGTACATTACATGTGAGAGTTGGAATGCTGCTGCTCTCTTACTCTTGATTAGACAATCGCCATTAGAAATAACTCACGCATCTTGATTATATCAACCTATTATTAACGTATATTGCCACTTTGGGATACTCTGTATAGAGATTGGTTGCGCTCCATTCTGACTCCCATCCCACCGGCCATGGCAATACAGCGAAATGTATGACAACTCCGGAACCTGGAGAAACCTTACGGCAAAAATATTTATAGGCAGCCTGGTAACCACGCGCTTCCCAGTGAGATCTCTCGTTATATTTAGGTGGTCGATCTCACTGGATCTCGCGCCTAAGCGCAAGCTAAGTATGAATTGACCCCGATCGCTCTCGCGCCAGGGCCAAGCAATAGTAGATCAAGTAGCGTAAAAAACGACACAAGACTTGCTGTACGTGGGTAAACTTAAAAAAAACTACTTACTAGCCCTCATTGACCGAATTTTTCACATCCTCATATTAATGATTATTCCATTAACTATTATATTTTTCCAAAAAGGGCAGTTTGATAAAATAAAACAAATGTGTATGAATCGCAAAGCCATCATTTGTGGGATCGTCTCCCATCTTTTCTAAAAAATAACATTCGGCGGCCATTTTAAGCCGAAATAACCCAATCCGATGGTCGCTCGCTTCGTTTTAGTGCGAGATGAGGCACCAGTGCCAAAACGAATTATGTGGCGCTTACTCCCGCTTATAGTAATCGAACACGCTATTGAACAGTGAATACGAGAATAGCTACATTTGATATATGATAATTAGTTGTAAATTTGCAATGTTTTGTCTTTACCCCAACGCAGCAAACGTGGAAACACGATGGGTAGGGGAGAAAGGGGCGTGTCCGCCTATGGGGCGTGTCCGCCTCCCCGTCTTTTCTCAGATATGGTAATCGTGCTCCGGAAAACAACGGTAGTCCCACCTCACGTGACCCATTAGGCGTGTCCTTCAACCTTTTGCGTCGTGGTAACCACGATCTCGGAACTTAAAAAGTCATTAGTTCGTTTTGACCCCACGTAAGTAAAAAAATTGGCCTACATATATCATGTGTTTTCGGTGCTGATCCCTTAGAATATCAATTTAGGTATATTATTACTAGATACTGTATGTATGAAGCTACGTAAATACTGTGATCACAGTGCAGAAAACCTCACGTGCTTCTGGTGGCATGCGTGTTTTTGGCCAGAGGTCAAATGGGGCGAGTTCGCCGCTTGAGAACGGGGCGTGTTCGCCGAGGGGACGGACACGCCCCGTGAACGGCGGACTCGCCCCGTCAGTGCACATAGTGGTCTAAAGTGTCTTCGATCAGCCATGCCTTGGGCTCATTGCAATATATAATGATATAAAGTAAGAAGCATTTATAAGGTAGGCCTAAATGGTTGATATTCTGTAAGTTTTTTACAATATTCTGATACATTTTTGTTTTATAATTTCAGCATGGTGCGGAATTACATCAGAAAGACCAAGAAGGGGAAAGTCCCACTACAAACCATGCAACTAGCAGCAGATCACTATCTGAACACCGAAGATGGCACCAAAGTAACGGCGGATGTGTTCGGCATACCACGGTCAACGCTGAGGGACTTTTTAAACAGGATGAGAAATCTAGATGAAAAGGGGGCAGAAACAAAGGCCACCGTTGGATATTCTTGTCCAGGAATGATCTTCACACCAGCTCAAGAAGAGGAACTGTCGAAGTACCTTAAACGGGCAGCTGACATATACTATGGCCTGTCCCCCAAGGAGGTTCGCCAGCTTGCTTATCAATGTGCGAAGAAATACGAAATAAAGATGCCAATGTCCTGGCCTGAAAAAGAAATGGCAGGGGCAGATTGGTTTACATCGTTTCTCAAAAGGAACCAAACTTTGTCACTGCGCACACCGGAGGCCACCAGTCTGGGTAGGGCTACTGCTTTCAACAAGGCCAACGTCGCCCTTTTCTTTGCGAAGTTGACAAAGGTTATGGACAAATACAAATTCGCGGCGAAGGACATCTGGAACAGCGACGAGACGGGTGCGACAACCGTACTGAAGCCACCTAAGGTGGTGGCGACAAAGGGAATGAAACAACTTGGTTCCGCTACTTCTGCAGAAAGAGGGACTCTGGTAACTGTGTGCGCAGCAATCGCATCAAGTGGGTCAAGCATCCCTCCGTTCTTTATTTTCCCAAGAACCCACTTTAAAAGTCACTTTCTGAGAGGAGCACCGTCTGGTTCTTTTGGGGCAGCTCATAAAAGTGGTTGGATGACTGATATAAACTTTCTGAAATTTCTGGTACACTTTGTCGCGAACGTTAGGCCTACAAAAGCAAGTCCTGTACTGCTGCTCTTGGACAATCACGACTCGCACCTTTCAATAGATGTTATTGATTATGCGAAAAACAACGGAATCGTCATGCTGTCTTTTCCTCCCCACTGTTCCCACAAACTTCAACCTCTTGATGTCGCAGTCTTCGGATCCTTAAAAACCAAGATGAAATCATCCATGGCCAACTGGATGCGGACTCATCCTGGTAGACCCGCCAGTATCTATGATCTCCCAGAAATCATTTGTCAACCATGGATGGAAGCATTCAACCAAAGCAATATCGCCTCGGGATTTGCTAAGGCGGGAATCTATCCATTCAACCCGAATATATTCACGGAAGATGACTTTGCTCCATCCTATGTTACAGACAGACCGGACCCAACAATGGGGCCTAGCTCACATGAAAAACAAAAAGAGAATGCCGTTGGACAAAATGGGGAATCGCCAAACGCAAAGTCGAGTGAATCTATAATATGTATTGAGCAAAGCGACTTCAATGTGATTGATGTTGGTGGTGATGGCCATTGCCTACTATACGCTGCAGAGGCCAGTCTCAATGCAGATGGAGGATGTTTCAAGGACATCACATACTCTAGTCTATGTGATCGTTTAATGCAAGAAGTGACCGAGAATGAAGCATTTTATGCGGGCTTTGAGACTGACATTGTCTCTGGGATTCGATATTTCGTTTTTGATAAAAAATATGACACGAATGCATGTGACATGGCGCTGGCAATTCTCTGTAATGCCCTCTGTATCAATGCAAATGTATACCAAGTAAGGGAAGACGGAGGATATGATGTAACCCAGATTATTCCCGGTCGCTCTGGTGTGGCGGCTACGACCACTATCTTGCTGCTAAGAAGTGGTGATGGACTGGATGCTCATTATTCAGGACTCTATTGTATTTCGCCAGAACCCCAGGGAGACACGCAAGGGAACATAAACATGCCTATTTCATCTCTACAGTCCGATGCTCCAGCTGCAGAACCTTCAGATATGGCTGAAAACAATGACACATGTCCGTCTTCACTGTCTGCAGCATGTGATCCACCTGTAGACATTGGGCCTAGGAGTGGTTCCCCGACAGTGGGTCATGCGTTCTCTCCAGAATTGGTAAGACCACATCCTAAGGCACCCGCAAGGAAACAAGCAGTCAACGGACGGAAAAGACGGACGGCGGCTGTCCTAACAGACACGCCTGAGATGAAGAAGCTGAGGTTGGAGAAGAAGACACAAGGCAAAGAAAAGGACAGAAAAAACAAGAAACAAGGCAAATGCAAGCGGAAAAAACCTTCTAAATCACCCAAGGCGAAACAAAGTCTTCGCTATGACGACGATGATAATGATGATTGGGAGTGTGTTTTCTGCCAGGGTCTATGGTCCAAATCCAAACCAAAGGAAATCTGGGTGGAATGCAAAAAGTGCAGACGTTGGGCACATGAGGACTGTACCGGGAACGACAGTGCTAACTACATATGCCATGAATGTGACAACGATCCCAATGATGTTTACACATAATATTCCCAACAGGCATAGACAGATATACCGAGTTGGTTAATACGGTGTTCTCATAAATCAATTGTTTTAGACAGAGTAAATTTTAGAGACATTTACAGTTAACGACATTTACAGTTTTAGATACATTTGGAGTTTAAGACACGTTTACAGTTTGACATTTGGAGTTGGAGACATTTGCAGGACTTGGGTTGAGTACACCTACCGTCAGCTGGGCATCTTAACACAGAGTTTAAATGACAATGTCTACTTAATTGCAAAAATATAGGGACTGACAGCTCATGAGCTCCTGTTTTATACATTGTTACTATTGTTTAAACCTTTAAAGTTGAAGTTAAAGTTGAAATAAAACATTTATAACGTCCTGCAAGGCTTTTTTGCAGTATATGGGGCGAGTCCGCCGCGCAGCGGCGGACTCGCCTCACTAGGGGGCGAACTCGCCCCAGCACGGGGCGAGTTCGCCTACCATGCCTATTTTTTTCCAATACATTTTGATCAAAGATTACAAGGGCAATATGTCTGAAACAGAATTTTGTTCAAAGCTATAAGTTAAGCTATGAGCTATGTTATGGAAAAGAAATCACTTGATTTGAGGGAACTGGTTGAGAGCTAGAGACAAAAATGAAAAAGGGGACGGACACGCCCCTTTCTCCCCTACGTTAAAAAATAATGCAGGTCATTTTCCTGCATGTTGATTTTTTTCCTATATAATATGATATTTATTGCGATTTAAACACTTTGATACCTATGAAATGAATATTTGTAATATTCCATGAGTATCAAAGTGTTGATATGAATACATCGATATTCTTATACTGTTTTTTTTGTGGGCTGTTTTGCTAAATAGGCGCCATGGGCCGTTTCGGATTTTTCATTTCAAAATTTCGATGAGCTAGTCGAAGTCGTCACAAGGAGAATGTAATTCACAAATTTAAAGTGCAAGCGTAAACTTTATTCCTCAGTTGACTTTACGCCGTGAATTCGAACAAGAATTGGGTTTCTTTTTCGAAAGCGACATTGGTACATAAGTTACATAGTTTTTTCCAGTTCGATTTCAATGTGTCGTCAGAGTTCAACATTTAGAATGTTTAGTGCTCACGATCCTTCGCCGAGTCGACCATATCCTTCGATCAACTCCGATGGTACTCGTGATGGTTTAATTACATCCAAGCTCGCGCAAGCTGTTGACAGTTTCATGCTATTGTGAGAATTAAAGCCATCGCATCGGCCAATGGTAATAATCAGGTCTCACGATTGCCGAAGAATATTCTAGCCTTGATGGGCGCGATGCGCGGAGGATGGATATCGACACATAGAATGAGTCGTTCAAACAATCTGTAGTTATTCCTAACATACTTGATATACTCGATATGCTGTTTGAGGGAGACTGACCTCATTTGCCCTGGTATGGGCAGACTATGACTAACGAAACAGTCAAGGACTAACGAAATTCTAATATCAAACCTTACAGTACACGGGATCGTCAGTCAGGCAAAGCACGGAGAAGGAAACAAGACCTGACCAACGACGGATCGAGAGCACTTAACTTCTTGTGTACGAAACAACATCAGATGATGTCTTTATTGCAAAGCAGGTTGCGAATATGAAAACTGAAATATTGGCTACCTGCTTCTTCCAAAGCCGAAGTCTTGTTTTCCGGTCACGGCAATTCCAGCGCTTGTTAGCCGCATCCTTGTGAAGATGACAGGTTCCCGTTTGATCATGGCCGTCATGGCCGTTCAGGTAGGTGGTGGAAAAGGCAACGCACCTCTGAATATTTGAGCATGCTACGCCACATCGAAGAATCGACTGAACTCGTAAGATTGCATCAGTTAAGTTATTATCGGTTCTGCTAATGTGCATTGTCATGAAATGGAATGAGTAAAATACTAATCTTGCTGAAGCTATGTTCATGTTGGTCAGGACGTGCAATAATTCCTATTTGTCATGAGGTGCATATGCACGGTCAACGTGAACTCAACCAATAGAATTCTCTATCGGACGAACTGCTTTCTCGAGATATTGATTGTGTCGGTGCAAATGATCCACATAGAAAACTTTCCGTAGCAAATCTTTAAAGAAAATTACATGATTGCTATGCCTCTTTACCATTCGCGAAATAGTTCGTCAAAATAAGTCGAGACCACTTTGAAGAGTGGTGGAGTTTGATTTTTCCGGTCGTTTTGGCCAAAAACGCGTATAGTGTAAGTAATTTGGAGGAAAATCATCCCCCAAAATCATCATGTTCGATTTGTAAACACTTGGGTCGGCGCGGAGTGCTCCACATCACACCTCGACCGCATATCAAAATCAAGACAACATCACAACCCCCAGACATATCATTTCATTTCACCCAAATTGCCCCGACCCCACAGTAAGCCAACACACTAAAACAACCCGCGCCACGGGTATTATGCTAGTAGAATATAACTGTGTATAGAATCTCTATAGATTTTGTTAATGACAGCATTACAAGATCCTTTATTTTTTAAGAACAATCTATACATAGATTTCTAGTGGATTTGACAGATACTTTCTTAAGTACTTTAACTTAACTTTTTAAATTATACATAAAAAACCTTCATGTCTTATTATATAATTCCATCTAAAATTAATGAAATTCTAAAATTTCAATGACGATTTTTTATTTAATATAATTGTTTTTCTGGAGAAAGATATGTCACCACATTTCCTTGTCAGCCTTCAAAGGAGAGCTTAATGTGGCCATGACTCATCTGTCACGATGTGCCGCGGATTTCCAGTCCGCCTTTTAGATATTCCGTTGTTTATGTCGCGTGTATGGAATGACAAAGCGGAATAAACTCAACACAAGAAAATATCTCAAGATATTCTAAATTCTCTACCAACAATCATGAACTTCAACCAAAACTTTAAAGAAACACCCTCAAAACAACAAAAAAGACGCAAGAAAGAGGAAACAGCTCAAGTTAAATAAAACCTCCCTCAAAGAAAAATAATTCGCCTCAACATTAAAAAAGTCCCTCAAGGCAAAAAATTCCCTCAAGATATAAAAAAACTCCCTCAAGAAAAAGAATTCGCCTCAACATTAAAAAATTCCCTCAAGGCAAAAAATTCCCTCAATATATAAAAACTCTCTCAAGATATGAAAACTTCCTCAAGAAAAAGAATTCGCCTCAACATTAAAAAAGTCCCTCAAGACAAAAAATTCCCTCAAGATATAAAAACTCCCCCAAGACTCACGTGACCAGGATCAAGAATCACGTGACACGCATAAATCCCTGACGTCAGACGTCGGCGCGCGAGCTGTCAGCTTTGACATTTTGAGGATGGCGAGGCAGCACATGCAGCAGGCTGAGCTTGATCGACTCTTCCAGGACTCTCAAATGGAGGATCTGTTAAGAGATCTCCGTCGTAATACGACCGATGCTCCCGAAGGCGTACGTGGCATCGTCCGGCAGCTGCTCGATCATCCGTACAAGGCAGGGATAGGGCGCCAGCTACCACTACCAGCGGGGTCAACGACAACAGCAGCAGCAGCAGCGCCAGCTGTGAACATCATCATGATAATGATCAGATCGCGAATAGATTCTCATCCCCGGGTGCTCATTGTCATCGGTATGCGCGGGTCACGTGACATGGGTAACGGATCCTTGATTCTTGATACGTATACGGATACGTGATTCGTGATCCTGGTCACGTGAGTCTTGTGGGAGTTTTTATATCTTGAGGGAATTTTTTGTCTTGAGGGACTTTTTTAATGTTGAGGCGAATTCTTTTTCTTGAGGAAGTTTTTATATCTTGAGAGAGTTTTTATATCTTGAGGGAATTTTTTGCCTTGAGGGACCTTTTTAATGTTGAGGCGAATTCTTTTTCTTGAGGGAGTTTTTTATATCTTGAGGGAATTTTTTGCCTTGAGGGACTTTTTTAATGTTGAGGCGAATTATTTTTCTTTGAGGGAGGTTTTTTTTTATCTTGAGCTGTTTCCTCTTTCTTGCGTCTTTTTTGTTGTTTTGAGGGTGTTTCTTTAAAGTTTTGGTTGAAGTTCATGATTGTTGGTAGAGAATTTAGAATATCTTGAGATATTTTCTTGTGTTGAGTTTATTCCGCTTTGGCATTCCATACGCGTGCACTAGTTTCTGTTTTATACGCACCTGGAATGATGTGGGATTCAAGCACAATTGAAAAATAATTAAATTGCTCATTAATCGAAATTTACACGTTGTCTTCGATTTCTATGAAGTAAGGATTTGTCAATGTGCATCCGCAACATTTTTTTCAATTAACCAAGTGAGTAACCCCAAGTCAATCCATGAAATAACGCCAAAATACTGACGGAAAGCGAACGGGTCGTCAGCACTGCAATGCATGCCGCTCACATCGCTCGAAAACACATGAACACGTAGGCCTTCCGTCCCTACATGAACTTTCTGGGAACTTCACCTGCTATTATGTGATTTCAAACGATAGGACAGTCCACTTTACATAATCTACGATACTTCTGTGAGCCCCATTTACGTTTATGTGTCGAAGGAAGCTACAGGAATCCACGCTCGAATTTTCCAACGTTAGTTCGTTCATCTGTTCACAGAGGGCGCCTCCGTTCGGATCAGCTGTTTAGAGACAAGAAACAGGACTTTTACTGCATTTCAACGTTGATTATCGATAATTAAGACCTGATTTGATCATGAACTCTAACTCAGACCTGTGAAACGTCACTCCCAGGATGTCTGCCGTACCTGAAACCGCCAAGGAGGCCAAGTCTTTGAGGGCAATCAAGAAAAGGAAAGTTAACAGCCTGCTGAAGCAAGCTAAACCACTCTTAGATTCCAGTGATGAGATTCCTCATCATGAGTTTTCGAAATTAGCCGATGAACTACGTCATCAGTTAGACCTGGTCCAAATAGATAATGATTATGTCATTACTAGTGGAATGGATGATACGGCAATCGAAGCTGGCGAGGAGAAGATCGCTGAAACAGAAGAGAACTATGTCAGTCAGATGATCGATCTGATGAATCCAACCGTACACCAATTGATCAAGAAAGCCGAGGAATGTCGTCCGCCAGAGCCAAAACCTGCTGGACCAGATCCGACTGTCATAAAGCCGCAGCAACAGCCCGTAGTTGCATGGAGAAGCTTAAGTTCCCAACATTTTCTGGTGACATGCGAGACTACAACCGCTTTAAAGAACTATTCGAACACTTTTCGCGTCACCTTACTAAAACTGAGATTTTGTATCAGTTGGTACAGTCAATGGAGAGACGAGATGAAAAGAAGAAAATCAAGGCCTGCACGAAGTTATCCGATGCCTGGAGAATCATGGATGAAGCCAATGGAGACAAAGATAGACTCTTTGAACGGTTGATCAATGACCTTGAATGCATGAACCCGTACGAATTGTCTGGAAAATCGGGAAAAGTCGACCTCAAGGCCATGGAAAGATTTGTCGAAGGTCTCCAGAACTTCACTACCCAAGTCGAAGGGTTAGGGATGAAGCACGATCTCAATGGTAGGATGTTACTGTCGCGGGAGAGGGGCGGCGACGTCTCAACTTGCGTCGGGCTTCTTCGGTAGATGTGCTACCGGGATCCGACGGTGAACAGGTCGTCACCTCCAAGTGCTGCAGGAGCTAGTAGTATGATCGTCCTCCAATATCAGACGTACAGGGATGATTGGGAGATGGTTGCTATCCACTCCATGTCACAACAGCACGCTGCTAAAGACAGACACTCCATCCGTGATCGTGATGAGATACTAGTAAAACAAGTCTGACATAAATCACCTGTATGTACATTGTACACAGAATCGACGAACTACTCCGTTTCACGTTTGCACACTGCCTTCGGCTTTATAATCACAGATACCACACTTGAAATGTTACAAAATCCTAGATGTCATGAAACATGATCGTAAAATGAACGTCACAGGGATGTCTTCTATACAAAAGTACATAATACAAGAATCCGGGCAACTTCCGCCCACTTTGCACACGTGCTAGCCAGACACAGCCTTATGTGAGGAACGCTGTGAACCTGCATCAGAGTACTAGTAGTACACCTAAAGAAAACAACAATACGACAACTCCACCGAAGTGTCCACTCCACCCACAGATCTCAAGCCACTTCATTAAAGGGTGTCATAAGTTTCGTTTACTGCCACAGTCCGAGAAGTTCAACGTTATGAATGCCAATGGGATATGCCACCACTGCGGTCACAAAAACTGTATCGCTGGGAGATATCCGTTTGATCATTAGAGATGTCAATTCTACGTACCATGCCAAGTCTCTACCTGTGGTGTGGATACCCACTTCGCCTCAATCTGCCCTAGAGTCATGGCCACGATGGTTACAGGCACTTTCAGACAAAACTCGGAAAAAAGACATAAATCCAGCCGCCAATGAGTTTAAGCCTCAAACCTCCGGTTCGAATTCAGCCACTTCCAGTGAGAATAATGCAACAATTTCAAGCGTCCTCCCAACTGTCATGGATTATCTACGCCATGGATCCAAGAAGACATCGGTCCGTATTCTACTCGACAGTGGGAGCCAAGTGTCGCTTGTCTGGGAAGGAATCATCATCAAGTCCACCGATTGTCGCATGCAAGATTATCGTCTGACCAGAGTTGGGGGAGACACCATCCGTCGCAATCTCCGAGTGGTAGACTGCAGCCTTGAAAACCTAGATGGTACTTTCGTCCGTGAGGTACGTTTAACCGAGATGGAAACGCCATGTGGTGATGCACCAGATATCACTAACCAGCAGATTCAGAAGTACCCTCATCTTCAGAATGTCTCCATAGTAGAAACTCCTAATGAAATGATAGGCATTGTTCTTGGTGTTGAGAACTCAGACATACTTGCCGCAGAAGAACGTGTGTCAAGCAATGATGCCAACGACCCGATTGCAGCCAGATGTCCTTTGGGGTGGTACATCCAAGGTGGCCGAATTTCAAACGAGTCCATAGCCAATGCTGTCGTCAATTTCTCTCTGGTGTCAGCCGTAGGCGAAGTTGAAGATTTCCTGGGTGTTGACTGTTCCGGTCTCGAGACTAGAAGATGTAAATGCCGTGCCGAGGACCAAGATAAGTTAGCCACTGAATCCCTAGAGAAAAGCGTCACCAGGTTAGAAGATGGAAAATATCAGATTGGTCTATTGTGGGTGAATCTTCCAAACACTGGAGAATCTTCCAAACAACTATGCGTATGCCGTCAATCACCTGTTGAACTTAGAAGCGCAATTCAAGAAAAAGGCAAGAGAGTGGGAAGTCTACTGTCGTCAGATGAGAGATCAAGTTGAACGAGGGGTCGCGATCGCACGTCTAGTCCCAGCCACTGAAATGAAGAACGACTTCCGCAACGAGAAGAAGATGTGGTTCTTGCCGCACATTGGTATCATGAAAGATTCCAAGACAACGCCAGTTCGAGTCGTCTACGATGGGAAAGTGAGATATTAGGGTCATGCCTTAAACGATTACCTTGCAAAGGGAGATAATCTCAACACAGACCTCTTTGCGGTTGCCCTGCGCTTCCGAGAGTACGAAGTTGGCATCATCGCCGATGTGTCCAAGATGTTCCAAGCCGTGAAAGTAGCCCCAGAAGATGCCAGATTCCATAGATATGTCTTCAGAGAGAGTCCAGGAGATCCAATCAAAGTCTACGAGTTGACAACAGTGACCTTCGGGGACAAGCTGTCACCGACGGCAGCCACCATAGCCCTACGTCATGTCGCCAGAGAGAACGCCCCCGATGATCCCGAGACTCGACATGTAGTCGAAGAGCAGTTCTATGTCGATGATTTGACAGAGTCACAGAGAGATGTCGAAGAAGTCAGTAAGATAAAACATAAGCTTACCACCGCGTTGAACAAGGACCAATTTGTTATCAGGGATTGGTTGTCTAACAAGAAGGAGATCTGCGATAAACAGTGCTATCCTCCTGATGAAGCAACGACTGTACTAGGGACCAAATGGAACCTGTCCGAAGATACGCTACAAGTGAAGAAGGTCAACGATGCTGCTACCATTGCTACGAAACGCAACCTCTTGAAGAAAACAGCCTCCTACTACGATGTCTTTGGTATCCTGTCCGGAGTCCTGGTTCGACCGAAAATAATCCTGCAGAAGCTGTGGACATTCGACGTTGGTTGGGACACGCCTATCCCGATCAGCCCTAAGAGTGACATCTACCGCATGATTGAAGCCGTCAAGCGTGATCTGCGAGAACTTGACACCATCAAGGTCAACCGTTGCCTTATTCCCAAGCGGTACCAGGATAAATCACCGCTGCCGAGAATCTCACTCCATGGTTTCAGCGACGCCTCCAATGATTCCATAAGAATGGGTATCTGGTCGCGATGGTCCGAAGAAGAAGATGATGAAGCTGAATTGACAATCGTTTGCACAAGAGCCCGCCTAGCATCTCTGAAGCAAGTCAGTATACCACACAAAGAACTACAAGCCGTCCTGATCCTGTCTCGCCTGATGTTGGTAGTGATGAATGCCCTACGTATCCAGATAGCCTACAAGAGGATGTGGACTGACAGCATGACAACAATTAGCTGGTTGAGGGGGCAGTCCAAGTCATTCCGCTCTTACGTAGCTTGCCGGGTAGGAGAGGTAACTGCAGAGTTTGATCCACATGATGAGATTTCCTACGTACCGTCTCAGCAGAACACCATTGATCTCGTCTCCCAAGGAGTCAACGCCACTGGTATGAAAGAAGTCGATTGACCGTCTTTTCTGAAGAAAACCCCGTCGTCCTGGCCTGAGACACCGAAGAATGTTCAAGTCAACCGAGATGATACCGAGCTGAAGAAGTTCCATGTTCGAAATGCCAAGGTCCTTGCTGTGAAGTTAGACAAGGATGAACCTGTCATCGATCCTACAGAATTCTCCAGCTGGCCGCGCCTTTTGGTGGTCACTGCACGTGTGATGTCACTGAGAGAACTTCCAAAAGACCAATGGTTGAAGCAGCTACTCACTAAGGTTGCTGAACGGCCGTCACTCCAGTGGTTGAAGCAAGCCGAGTTGTATTGGATCCGCCAAGCACAGAAAGATGTCAACTTTGAAGATACCCACACGGGAAAGCTCAGCCCCTTCCTTGATGAAAAGGAGTCGGAGGGAGAATTGACAAGGCCCCACTGTCGTATGATATCCGTCATCCGTACCTTCTACCTAAGAAGAATCACATCAGCCTACTCATTGCTAGAGTCAGCCACAGATATGCTCTGCATGGGGGGCATCTGAAGACTGCCGTAGAAATCCGAAGGAAGTACTGGATCATCGGAGATGTCAAACTAGCCAGACGTGTTGTCTACGAGTGTGTTATCTGCAGACGTCATCGAGGAAAACCGCTAAAGCAACGAATGGCAGACCTACCAGCCTTTCGAGTCATGCCATTCAGCCCGCCGTTCAAGATCACCGTAGTAGACTACCTGGGACCTGTCCTCGTGAAGCTGAACAGGAATACGGCCACCAAGGGTTACTGTGCAGTGTTCGTCTGTGCTGTACTTCGAGCTGTGCATCTGACCTGCGTCCAATACTTGTCTACGTCAGCCTTCCTTCAAGCATTCGAAAGGTTTGTCAGCATACGTGGAGCACCGGGACTAGTCGTCAGTGACAACGCCACCTGCTTTCGAGGGGCCGACAACGAGATCCGTGAACTGCAGTTACGCCTAGACTAGAGACAACTCCAAGCTGAAACGCAGAAGTACGAAGTAGAATAGAAGTTCGGACCGCCTGCGGGACCGCACCACCAAGGCCTGGTTGAACGTATGGTCCAATAGGTCAAACGATCTATGAAGCACGGCCGACAAACTGACTTTCGTTGAATGGGAGACTGTCTTCTCGATGATTGCAGGCCTACTCAACAGTCGTCCTATCGCTGCTGTATCTTCGTCACCCCTGGATGAGCTGCCGATCACACCGAATCATTTCCTTATTGGTAGAGGCTCCCTTCCGGCTGCTCAAGTGCCGTATGAAGAATATATCGTAAACGCACGCAAACGGAGAGAGTTTTGTAACAAGATGGTGGATGGATTCTGGCGCCGGTGGATGGCTAGCATTCACAAGTTGTCACCACGTCAGGAATGGTCAAAGGAAGAAGAAAACGTCCAGATCGATGATGTCGTCCTTATCATCGAAGAGAATGCCGTCAACACGAAGAGAGGGTCTTGGAGAATGGCCGAAATCGTTGCGACATACACTGGTGATGATAACTTCGTTCGTATCGTTGATGTCAGGTGTGCCGATGGAAACACTCTAAAGCGTCCGATCACCAAACTTGTGCTCTTGATGAAGAGAACCGAGAGGATGGATCTGGGAAAGTGATTTGATTGCCAATGAGACATTCTGTATACTTACCGTAGTATACTATTAGTACTGCTATTGACTGTTGTTAGAACGTGCTGTGTCTTTGCATTTGCGTATTTCATAGTATTTCATAGTGGTGGACTTTCATTTCTCAATAATGTTGGATATGTGCCTAGCTAGGCCTGTCGCTCTTAGTTTAATTCCGTTCATTCTTTCTGGACTATGGAATACTGTGTTTTCGCTGAGGCCAACTTTGGTATTGTGAATTCAAGGACATTTCAATGCCTCTTTTATAGAACTTTACGTTTTACGTTTCATAAACAGTGGGCAATCGTCATATTAAGTAATTCTAGGTTGAGAGACGTTGAGAATTTGATAATTTGATAATTTGATATTTTAATATCAAATTATCAAATTCTAAGTGTCTGGGTAGATACGTATTGGACAGTTTATCTTTCCCAACATCCCTGTTGGTTGGATGTCCCCTGGGATGTCACGATGTGCCGCGGATTTCCGGTCCACCTTTTAGATATTCCGTTGGTTGTGTCGCGTGCACGAGTTTCTGTTTTATTCCCACCCGGAATGATGTGGGATTCAAGCACAATTGAAAAATAATTAAATTGCTCATTAATCGAAATTTACACGTTGTCTTCGATTTCTATGAAGTAAGGATTTGTCAATGTGCATCCGCAACATCACCGATAGCGAGAAACAAAGAAAAACAATACACGTATGTATGAAACACTACACCGGCAAATTACTGATATATTAAGCACAGACAGCATCTTAGCACGCATCCATTTAACACATGTTTATGTTTGCTACTGTCCAATTAACCGTAGAGAGCCCCAGGGTTCATAAGTGACCCCGCCTAATTAGCCGGTCATAAAATTTAAAATTCTTGATTGTTGGGTGCGAGAGTTCATAATTTTGTTGGCCAGCACCTGCGCTACCTTGAAAGCCCAATGGATCAGAAATGACCCTCATTGGTTAGTGGAAAAATCACCAGACGGCTCTACATGGCGGTGAAATGTACCCCTATGACCCGTGGGGACATCTATGACCCATGGGCAGACATTGGCTTGTGAGTTTTCTGTTAACAAATGAGGGTCACATATGGAACACTGGGCTCTAAGGAAGCTTTGTCAGATTATGAGGCTTCTCTGCAAATAATCAGGTACACCAAACCGAGGGTGAAGCAGCCTAGGGGTCATATACGACCCATCCCAAAATCCGTGTTGTGAAAATATATCCCAAACTCATACTGAATTGCCATAAGGGACCCAAAACAAGCTGAATAACATAAATGTGCAGTGTGTCCTACTGACAGAAGTATATCCGGGTTTTCTGGGGTTAATCCGATCAAGGTACCGAAAGTCCGTCATGTTAACTTGCTTGATTTATGCTCAGGTATTATCAGTTTGAAATGGACCCATGATGTGAGTCACTGGTCCTTCCATTAAACCAATACTGCTTCTCGGCGGCCAGGGGTGACCTTCAGGGATTACATCAAAATTGGCGAACCCAATCGCATCATTTCACGGAAGATATCAAGACAGGCATACATCTTGTATTTCGGTAACGGATTTATGAGGATTTAATCGTCAAGTGGCATTGAAAATACATTGGTACATGTATCACAAATCAAAGTTTCAAACGAAAAATCCGTTAGCCTCTTTCTTTTCGCGGAACTGAGGGTTCTGGCAACTCAGCCAAGGGTCTCCTCGGTTGTGATGAAAAGCAGCATTTCGCATGGCACGAGCGTCTATCTCAAATGCATTTGTGTAAAGATTATGTACGCTGGTGTGCAGGCAATGGTTAACCTAAACATTCATCGGCCAAATGCCGGACCCACTAACTGAGACGAAGTAAGTTCTGGTTATCATGGAACCACATGTAATTCACATCAAGTATCGAATGTAAGAATTACATCATCCACCTACCATGCTCCAAAACAATTAGGCATATCGCGCTTCGTTGCTTGGACAACATTTTGCCAAAAGTAAATCAACTTAAAAGTAAATGATAACGTCATCGTCTGCTAGGGAAGCCGTTGTGCAAAGAATTGACAAGAACGAGATGAAAAATCGGAAAACAATTTTGATCTCGAAAATGTTAATGACTATAAAATAGCAGTTTTTTTAAATTGAAAACCAGCGCGCCTTTTGACGAAATGTTAGCAACACTCCCCTCGGATCCAATTCATAAGCAGTTAGCATCTATCCTGATCAACGCCTCTAATGCCGGCGTTTCGTTGATGAGGTTCTGTTGGCGGGTGAAAGGTCGACTTGATGTCGGATACAATCGTTTTCCCCCACAATATTAGAGCTCGATCCGCTACAAGTTGCGCTGATGAGGATAAAAGTGAATTATGAAACCAGCATGTTTAGTCACCTCTCTGATCTGGCGTCTCTTATAGTTCTGCTGTGACACAAACATCCAATAGATCTCGATGGCATGACTATTAATGCAGTTCTAAAAAGACAACGCTTACTTTTAATCGATAACAACACAACTAGCGTAAATATATTGATTCAAAGAAAACAATGCATGATCGGAGTGTGGTTATTTTGACATCGATTGCTTTAGTTCTCTGCGGGATGAGATTATGATTGCATGCCACAAAAAATACTCGTTCGTGGTGGTCATCGCAGGTAACTGCGACAAGAATCAGTTATCGCTCCTCTCCGATCCCGGGCCAACATCCATACAACATTTTAAGATTTTATTCAAATTGATCAAAAACAGATTAGTAAAGAAAAACATTAACTTAAAAAAAACAGAAATATTGCCTTTCTTTCGGTAGCTCTTGATCAGGAACCAGTCTACCGATTCAGACGATTCTCGCACCACTGAGCTACATTTGTTCTCTACTACCCAATGGCATTTACTCTTAGTCGTTCAGTGAAGCAATTTCTCACCATGTTGCATTGTTTGTACAGCAGCTGAGCCCAATTTCGAGGCGATGGTCCTGTTGTGTTCTTTATCCCCCTATGCGCCGCTAGTGTACACACTCATGAATAAGTAATTGTGTTGCCATGGTAGAGCTTAGGCCAATCCAGTGGGTGGGTAGTAATATGGAAATTTGCAATAATAGCTCACAGTGTTTTAAAATAGAATCTACTTTGATTAGTTTCCTTCTGTACTTCTCAACAACAAGGTTACAACAAATACATGTGAAAACTTTGCAGTCTGTGCAATTAGTGTTCGGTGGATAAGACCCCTTTGATGCAGGTGTGTCAGTTTATGACCGTGATCTATATGTCATCCCGTTATCATTTCAGCCGAGGTAACTATTGATATGTGATGGTGGTTGGAACAGTGACAGAACATTCCCTTCTATTGTTTTGATCGAACTGTCCAAAGTCTATCGGCACAGTTCAACAGTTCTAGAACTGTTCCATACCACAACAAACCCAATGGCTGGGAGGGATGATCGAATGACATTCGAAGGGATATGGGCTTCTTCTTCGCCTTTGCCTTATCCCGGATTTACGCGGGTGAATTTACACCAAATAACACCTGGCTGAAAGGCGTCTAATAACACCTGGCTGAAAGGCGTCTGACGCCATATTGCCCTGCTCGGGATATGATGGAAGGGCAGATGATTCATCCACTCTAAGTCCCAAACAAAATTTCCCCAACAACTAGAGCAGCAGTTAGAATTATCATGTCTGATGACTGCGCGCGCAGCCCGTGGCCAACAAATTGGGATATTCATTTTGCCGAACTGCAGATAAACTCGACCAAGAGTGAACTTTGATCACGATCTAACCAACCTCGCTTCTAGTCTTCTACGTTCAAAAACGATGTGTCGAAAGTGTATATTGGCAGCGTACCAAGACTGGAGGCGAGAATAAGTAAATGACTCATTCTTGAAAAATCACAATTTTGAAAATAGCGTTCTGATTGGCTCACCACAACTTGAGGCGCACGAGATACAGAATTATAGCATGCTTTTCTTCAGAGGTATGAGGGGAGGTAACGTACTGATGGCTCAAAATGCTTTATCCTGATCAGCGCCTCTTGTAGCAGATCGAGCCCTGAAGTTGTTGGAAAACAATTGTTTCCGTTCGGTCGTTGTTACATCAGCGGAGCGCAGGCATTAGAGGCGTTGATCGGGGAAGAGGCAAACTGTGCTTCGGAATTGGATCTGGATGCGAGTGTTGCTAAAATTCCGTCAAAACCCCCGCTACTTTACAATTCGAAAATACCTACTTTCATAGTCGCTAAAAATTCTTGAGATCAAAATGTTGTTCCCATTTCCCATTTCCCATCTCGCTCCGGTCCGCTCAACGAGCAATTCGCACAATGGCTTTCAGTAAACGATGATGGCATCAATAACTTTCAAGTTGAGTCGACAACAACAACAACAACAGTTGAAAGTTTTTGGAGGTCCTGAATTTTCGAACTTTACAACGATTTTACGTGCACAAACTAGTCTTTCAGGGGTCTCATAAATCAACTAAGGAACAGCACGTTTGGAATATCTTGGCTTCAGTCGGTAAACGTGTTGTTATTCTGTGAAAAAGGCGGACTTAATCACTGTCGTTGGTGAGTTGGGAATATAACAAGATGGCGTCGATCAAAGACCAAACACAAAGCACGACAAAGCATGCACCCGTACGCGCAAATAAGCGTGGTCGGTCTAAGACCCTGTGTGAAACAGATATAGGGTCGCTTCTAAAATGGCGAAAGGTGTCAGGTGAAAGTGATATGACGGTCCTTGCCGATGTGAGTGTTTGTGGAGCTGTAGGCTGTTCTGACGTTACCGGTTCTTCAGATGATGTTTCATCACCAGTGCCCTCCTGTATTAACGCCGCCGGGGGGTCTTCACCGATTCGTGCAACGGCTGCGACAAAGACGCCGAAAAACCCAGGTCAGAAAACGTTCAGTAACAAGGACATTATGAATGCTATACTTAACCTTACGGGCAACGTCAATGATATAGAGAGAAAGCTTACGGACCAGATTAATACGCTTGAGCGGACAATTGAGGAATCTGTGTTACGCAAGGTGAACGACATCGTTAGTGAGAAAGTAAAAGTGGAAGTGGCAGAAGTGAAAGCTCAGGTGGCTGCTCTTAGAAGAAAATCGGATGACTCCGCGGAGTTTTTGAATATTGTGATTCGAAATCTACAGGAGGGAAAGAATGAAAATGTCGCAAACAAGACACAAGCCCTTTTGCGGGAAGGGCTAAAGCTGAAGGACTTGTCTTTTCAAAAAGTCGAACGCAAACGCTCATACAATGACCGCCCAGGCCTGATTATTGCCACGTGCCGGTCGTATGAGGACAAATCTCTGATAATGGACGCTAAACAATCGCTTAAGGAGTGTCGTCAGTACAGTAATGTGTATATTTCGAACGATAAGCCTCTGTCACAGAGAATCGCCGAGAATAATATACGGACAATTGTGAAAAATCTCCCAGGCGCTGGCGACGTGCTTGAGGTCAAAGGCTCGCGAGTGGTCGCCAAGCAACAGAAATATGTCCCCAACGAGAATAATCGAAACGATAAAATGAATAGCCGAAATCGACCTCAGGGTAACCAAACAGTAACACGAAACACGAATAACCGCCAGGAAGGATATAACCGTGGAGCGAATGCAAACCGCTAGGATGACGCAATGTGTCGAGACAACTCCGCTGGAGAACATGCAGTCAGGGATGGCCACTCATTTATGTTGCTGAACGCTCGTAGTCTAAAAACTGTAAATCGGTCGAAAAATAAGCTGGCGCAATTCCAGCAGTTGGTGCTTTGTAATCAGTTTGATTTCGTGTGTGTTTCGGAGACTTGGTTAAACGCAGAGGTAGCAGACGGTGAAATACTGCCGCCTTCGTACACCATCCATCGAAGGGACCGCAACTCGCAGGAACAAAAACGTGGTGGCGGCGTTCTAATGGCATGTAGATCGGACATGCCGTCGTACCGTAGAACTGACCTGGAAAAAGAAAACTCCGAGATTCTTGTGTGCGAGGTCAAACCAGATTCTGACGAGCCTTTTGCTCTTATTGTGTGCTATAATCCACCGGATAATGTCGATGAGCAGATGGCGTTCCTGGGGGACCTCAGGGACGTTCTCAAAAGTTGTGAAGGAGAATTCAGCAATATTTGTCTCTCAGGCGACCTAAACATTCCGAGCATCAATTGGGACACTGTGTCTAGTGTCAATGGCTCTCATGTGTCTGGGGAGTTTTGTAATATCGTGAACGATTTCTCGTTAACACAGCTCGTCCTCAACCCTACTCATAAGCATGGAAACATACTCGACTTAATCCTGACAAATCAACCAGAGCGATTCAGTGACACGGAAACATGGCCAGGAATGTACGATTCTGATCATTTTCCCGTAGTGTCGAATTTCCGTACTAGAATGCCCCGTCGTGTTGGAATTTCGCGCGTTGTTTATGACTTTACGCGTGCGGACTACACAGGTCTAAGGTCATTCCTTTGTGACGAGCTTGGTCCCAACTCTGATTTCTGTTTGCAAAATGGCCAGGACGGCATTGACAATTTGTGGTCAGAGTGGCTAGGTGTGTATAACACTGGATTAGACCGCTTTATTCCGCGGAAAACTATTCGTGACAAAAGCTATCCGCCATGGATTGACCGCGAAGTGAGACGCATGTCAACAAAAGTGAATGCTGCCCGCCGCTGCGCAAAAAACAGGAACAGTGACTCTTGTTGGAGGAAATACC
The DNA here is from genome assembly GCF_910592395.1 of Lineus longissimus. Taxonomy (NCBI): domain Eukaryota; kingdom Metazoa; phylum Nemertea; class Pilidiophora; order Heteronemertea; family Lineidae; genus Lineus; species Lineus longissimus. The sequence goes on along the minus strand of NC_088323.1, from coordinate 9,217,823 downwards.
GGCGCCTGCGCAATGAACTCAGAAATTTGACCCGTGACAAATACAAAGCGAATGTAAACAATCTTGGATCAGAAGTGCGTAGAAACCCAAAACGTTTTTGGAACTTCTATCACGCAAAAACCAAATCAAACTCTGTACCAGAGACAGCGAAGCTGGGCAATGAGTCTTTTGTGACTCCTCTGCGCAAGGCAAAAGCCTTCAATGGTTATTTTTATTCCAATTTTTCTCATCACAACGACTTGAGAAAACCTGATGTTACCATGTATGATAATTATAACCTTGATTCTGTTAACTTTACAGCAGTTGAGGTGAAATCGGTATTAAACAGGCTGGACAAGTCTAAGGCCTGTGGGCCTGACAGGGTCTCTAATCGTGTTCTGAGGGAGTGTGCCTCTACACTGTGTTCTTCACTCGCATTTTTATTCAACGTTTCAATGCAGACAGGTGTTTTACCAAACGATTGGAAAATCGCTAACGTTGTGCCAGTGTACAAGAAGGGAGACAAGCATTTGATTTCAAATTATAGACCCGTGTCTCTCCTATCTGTGGTTTCTAAAGTAATGGAACGTTGCATTTATAACAGTATCTATCCAGTCTTAAGTCCGTCAGTCTATAAAGGCCAGCATGGCTTCTGTAACAGGCGGTCAACGGCCACTCAGCTTGTTCAGTTCCAGCATAGACTGGGCCAGGTCTTAGATAGTGGGGGTCAAACTGATGTTATATATTTGGATTTTGCTAAAGCTTTCGATTCCGTTCCCCATTGCCTCTTATTACATAAGATTCGTTCCTTTGGAATCTGTGGACGTCTTCTGAGTTGGTTAACGTCGTATCTTACAAATAGGAAGCAGAGAGTTGTGATTAATGGCTCGGAGTCATCACTTTTAGATGTACTGTCTGGTGTGCCGCAAGGGTCAATTTTAGGCCCTCTTTTATTCTTATTGTACGTAAATGATATTGCTGAGGTCGTTAGTGACGGTACTGCCATGGATCTTTTTGCTGATGATTCCAAAATGTGTAGGGAGATAGAGTCTGTAACCGACTGTCTGCTACTTCAGACCGACCTTGATAAATTGTACGCTTGGAGTAAACGGTGGGGCATGACATTTAGCCCAAGCAAATGCATGGTCATGAGTGTTACTAGGAAGTTAAATCCGACACACTTCTTTTACAATATCAATGGTTTTGCATTGTGTCGGGTTGATAAATTCAAGGATCTTGGTATTGTCTTTTCTTCGGACCTGTCATGGTCATCTCATGTCAATGGTATTGCAAGCAGTGCAAGTAGAATGTGGGGTATGATCAGGCGTGTATGCGGGCGTACTGCAGACGTTAATTTGAATATCATGTTGTATAAATCACTTGTGCGTAGTCGCCTTGAATATGGTACGGTGGTATTCGACACACATGTGCGACGTGATCTTGAAACTTTAGAGCGTGTCCAGCGGAGGGTGACTCGTCACATTTTAAGCCCTGATATGCCATATGTGGAGCGTCTGCGAGCGTTGTCTCTGCTGCCCCTGTCGTACCGTCGGGAAATCAAGGATCTAGTTTTTATGCACGATTCTTATTATAATGTCCTGGATTTTAATGCACGTTTTTATATAACCCCGGCTGTAAGGGGCGACGGTTTACGACTGGCGCAGCCGAGATTCCACTCGGAGACGTTCGGTGCCTCATACTGGGTGAGGACACCGAAGCTGTGGAACAGCCTCCCGGTCCAATTACATAATTTGAAAAAAATGCATTTTAAATCGTCCCTTAATGTTTATTATTTTGACAGGTTGGATCGTTTGGATGTCGACGACATGTGCACTTTCGTCACTTTCTGCCGTTGTGCAAACTGTCGGCCCACTTAGTGCGCATGTCGCCGGCACCCCGACGACACAACCCATATTATCTGGTGCCATATAATAGGTCTCGACCTACATGGTTACCAGTGTAATGCATGTACGTTTTATTTTGTTCATAATCCAATGTCTTGTCATGTTATATCAAATATTGTACATGTATTTTACACGAATAAATAAATAAAAAAAAAAAAATAAGTTGATTTATTTTTGGCAGAATATTGTTGTCCAAACGAAGCACGATATGCCTGAATATTTTTTTGCATGGTAAATGGATGGTGTACTTTTAATTTTTGAATTTTGTTGCAAATTACATGTGGCTCCATAGAACCAGAACTTACTTGTCTCAATGGTTGTGACACGCATTTGGCCGACGAATGAGGGTAACCACTGGCTTCAGATCAGCGTATGTAATTTTTGCAGAAATGTATTTGAGATATACGCCCGTGCCATACAAAATGCTGCATTTCATCGCAGCCAAGGAGGCTCTGGGTTTGGTTGTCATAACTATCATGTAGTTCCGCAAAAATAAAGAGGCTAACGGATTTTTCTTTTGAAACTATGATTTGTGATACCAATGTCTTGAGCACCATTTCCATGGTGGATCTGGCGCTATACAAGACTCCGTATTGATTGATGATTGATTCTAGAATGTCGCTTCGACAATTAAGTCCTCATTAATCCCTTCCCGAAATATGCTTGTCTTGATATATTTCTTAAAATTGACGTGAATGGGTTCGCAAATGATGATATTATACCTGAAGGTCACTCCTGGTCGCCGATGAAGCGGTTGCCTTGATTCTGTACATTCAACATTTTCACGCAACATACAGTAGTTTCTCGTATAGCTCGCCATCTGACCCAGGCCTGATTTGTAAAGTTTTCTGAGTCCAGCGAAAGTGTCAATTTTTACTCTAACAATAGCGATGATGTCCATTTTACTCCAGGCCAACAATGGACATTGATGACCCGACCTATATAGCGACCTGCGTGTTACGGGATAGTCAGTTATGTCAGTCCTGGATGTTACCTGGCGTTTGCGAACAATGTTCAAACATGTTACATTGTACATGTGTTGTTGTCAAAGCTTCAGAACATTGGGCTGAATAAATATAAATTAGCAATTGCTTACAAGTTGAAGCAGAAAGCAAAAGCAAAAGGTCGCCTAGAGGAAGATCAAGCCGAAGCAAATGCATGGAAATGTATTAATAACCTTCTACATCAGCTTTAATCGTTTGTTTGTGATATAAGCAAGAACTGTGTGGCACCTGTGTTACTCAACCCTATTGTCCGATGCAACCGTGGGGTTGTTGGGTCTTTAATTCCAATGAATGTGGGTATGTAGGCCTATATGGTTTTAGAGTCTCTTTCGTTATTTGCCAAGGAACGTGCATGCCATGGCATCGTTTGCAGATTCTGAAGAGAATTCAGCCAACTCTGAAGACTTTAATCTGACTGTGGTGTCCCTCATCAAAAAGCATCCTGTTATACTTGTGAAAAGTCAGTTACCATGTACGAAGGACAAAAAGAGCAAGGCACTACAGGATGCAAAGTCAACTACCTTTACCAGCATTGGAAAGGTTATGGATGAGAAGCAAATCCTGAAGAAAATATCGAACATGAAAAGCAGCGTGAAGAAGATGACTGATAAGAACCAAACTGGAAATGGGAAAATTGTTCTTTGTTCTTGGAAGCAGCAGCTTAACAACCATTTGAATGGAGATGAACCCCAACCGTTACAAAGATGACCTCGTCAATTTCGGCTGGATTTCAATCGAGTCATGCCAAGAGCTCATGCCCAGGTCGTTTTGTCCATATGCCATCGTCGCCTCAGCCCACCGTTGCAACATCAAATGTATTTAGTGCCATCGTATCGATACATATGCAGAAAGGGGCTATGACTGTGCAGTTTTCCTGTGAGTCTAAGTAGCATCATACACTAAAAACAGGAACTTTCTGTAAAGGTCTTGCAGATTGTCTGAAGGTTACATAAAGATTCAGATTAAGCTAAACTATAATTGAAATTACATGTAATTATTTTTTCAGGCTTTCTTTGTTCCTCCTGAATTGCATCCAACCAGTTCAACTGCGGCTATACCTCCACCAAGTCGTTGCTTAACACCGGTTCCCTTGAATGTTCCGAAGAAAAGACTGTTGTCCTCCGAAACTGAAGAAACCAGGAATCTGTCAACAGCTGAGCTACAGAGACTCGTGCTTATGAAGCAACTGAAGCTAACGAGGATTAAAATAAGACGTCTTGAAGAGCAAAACGAGCAGAAGCAGACAGATGGCGCTTCTGAGACGCAAATCTCATACCTTTCTTTGTTGAATAATGATTTGACTCCATAAATTAGAAAATGTAACCACTAAAGCAAATAAAGAGAAAAACTTATTCAAATAAGTTTTTATTCAAAATCATTTGATTTGCGTATACCACCAAGAACAGCGGCGACCACTTCTTGGGTATCCTTAAACAGTACACACTAAAGACGAATGTACACAAACGAATGTTATCATTTTTTCCGTAGTGTGTAGCTAGATTCACATGGCAAAATTCTACATGATAAGTTATACACGCTGGAGATGTCTGTCATACAGGAAGTTTGTGATCTCTTGGCGTTTTTGCTCTCCTTGCAGTCGTATTTGCCGATCTGCCAAGGGTGCTTCTTGATTCTGGTCATCAAAAACAGGTTCCTACTCTTCATTGTCAAAATCATCAGCATCGTTCAACATTTTTCCAATATTGTGCAAAACAAAACAAGCAATTAAACATTTGGGTACGTTGTCTAGTTTCAATCGGATGCCATAACGGAGGATAGGGAATCGTCGTTTTAACTGTCCAAAACCTTGTTCTATCACCGCTCAATTTTTCGCATGTTCACGGTTGAAGCTGGAGTATTTGGGTCACTAAATGGTGTCATCATGTAGGGTGCAACTCCATAACCAGAATCGCCAAGAAGAACGCCATGAACGTTCCTTAAAACCGCAGCGTGTAGTTCCGATGTTTGGAATATACGTGAGTCGTGCACTGATCCAGGCCATCCTACATCGACACTTTTCGTCACATGTCGCCTGAACATTAAATGAGGCAAAGTTCTTTCGATTGATAAATTCGTCACCAAACCGACCATCAGGCTTGTCAATTCTTACATGAGTGCAGTCGATCGTTCCCAGCGTAAATGGAACGCCGAGCTTATATGCCCATCGCTCCTTTGCCCGGGTGGCATCAGTAAAAGAACATGAGAATTTAATCCATCGTGGATTTTGCTGCGCAATACAGTTTATAGTGCTGGAAACGCAGTTGGAAACGGTAGGCTGCGTTACACTCATCAGCTCTGCCACACTTGTCTGGTAACCAGGATCCGCCAAGTAGTGTAACGTACTCTCCATGCGTGCCACTGGAGTCAGACACCCGCCTCTGCTCTCGACTGTATCAGGCACAAATGTTGCTGCAAGCCATTCCACGTTTTCTTTGTCGAAACGAAATAACTTGCGATAAGTGAGATCTCATCTCGATCTATGCGGTTTTTGTAGATTTTTTGCTGCCGAATTCGCATAAACATATCTGTGCTGTTTTCTGCAAACCTCTTGAAGCAAATGCGAAAGCACCTCCAGAGTAGCTTGTGTTAACTGTGAGCAAATGCTCTGTCATGTGAGATAAGGATGGTCTTTATTAATACACATTCAAGCATGTTCTTGAAGTTCAAGTTCGTGCTCAGCGGTCCAAGCATTTGCTTTGTCTAGCTGAGAACATGCTTTTTCTTACAGGCAATGCTCGTTTTTATTAATGAGTTCTTAAGAAAATGGGTCGAAAAAGCAAATGCTAGTTTTTATTTATTCGGCCCATTGTGCTAGATAGTAAACTATCCATGTTCGCCTAAATCCTGCAGCACAAAATCAAAGGCGCCTTTAGAAATAGGTAATGCGTTGCAATACTCAGAGGTGTATTGCCTTTTCCACCACCTACGTAAACGGCCATGATGGCAATGATCAAACAGGAACCTGCCATTTTCACAAGGATGCTGGTACCAAGGGCTGAAATTGCCGTGACTAGAAAACAAGACATCAGCTTTGGAAAAAGCAGATAGCCGATATTTCATTTTTCATATCATCATTGTTAGAATTTTCTTCGGCTATCGTGTGACCTATGTCTCGTACAATTGGCCAATACGCTGCATATGAAATACACAGAAACGTTCAACACTATGCTTTGAGGTAGTAAAACAATCGAGAGTACCATTGGTGTTGAGGAATATGCTCCACTCGGCGATGGATCATGTGCACTAAATGTTGAACGATACTTGAAATCAAACTGGAAAAAAAACTATGTAACTTTTGCACCAATTTCATGAATGTCGCTGTTGAAAAAGAAACCCAATACTCGCTCAAATTCACGTCGTAAAGTGCACTTAAGCTTCAACTTTGAGGTTGAAATTCAGTCATCTGTGGATAACTTCAACTCAACTGAATTCTCGGTTAACATTCCAAAGTGATAATTTACGTGTACTGCACAAAATTACTTTTGAGTTCCATACATACTTTACTAGGCGTATGTAATAAAGTCGTTTTTCCAGTCGTGGACTTCGCTGGTACCGGGGCGGATCCAGACTTTTTAGAAAGGATGGGGTGGAGACGTAAGTGAAGGCGAAGTTTGAACATTGCGCGCACCGTAGGCGCGAAGCGCGAACATGGGCCTTGTATATAGCCCTCCCCAAGGAATTTGAAAACAAGAAGCTCTGAAATGCGTTTTCCTTGCATTTCACGATCATTCTAACTCCAAGTTTGATGGAATTTTGAACAAAATTATTTGTTCTGCAAAAAATAGGGGGGGGGGCGTACGCTCCCCCACGCCCCCGCCTAGATCCGCCACTGGTTGTATCCATCATGCTTCTGCATCGATCGAATTTGGAGTTTAAAAAACTCTACTGCCGACGGACAATGCTATGAAAACTTTCGTCGATTAACTGATTGAATATATTACTAAATAACTGTAATGTAATTCAACATCGGAGATAAAGTTGGAGTGAGAGTTAGAATGTGCAAAAGCCCAGAAGGCTCATCTGAAATTGGAAATAAGAACATTCGAAACGGGCCATGGCACCTTTTTAGTGGAATCAGCCCACACAAACAGTACAAGAATATCTATGTTTTAACATCAACAGGTTGATTCTTATGGAATTTACAGGTATTTATCATTGTTTAAAACGCAAAGAATATGAAGCATTTAGGGAAAAGCCAACATCCATGAAAAAATGACCTGCATTATTTTTTGACTGACCTATTCCACATCGGCTGTGTTAGAATGAAGACAACGTCGCAAATTTACAACTAATTATCATATATTGAATATTGATATTCTCATATTTACTGTTTAAAACTGTGTTCGATTATTAGGCGGGAGTAAGCGCCACAGCGTTCTTTTTGGTACTGCATGGTGCCTGATCTCGCGCTAGGCCGAAGCGAACGATTCTCAGATTGGGCTATACTTCGGCTGAAAATGGCCGCTGAATGTGATTTTTGATAAAAGATGGCAGACGATGATTACACATCGGTTTTGTTGCAGTTTACTGACGTACATCGCGTCCAGTGTCTGGTTATTCTTTTTTACGGAACTTCATACTCAACTATTACTTGGGCCTGGCGCAAGAGCGTTCGGGCTCAATTCATACTTGGCATTCGTTCCAAGGCGCGAGATGCGTTGCGATCGAACACCCAAATATCACGAGATCTTACACGGAGGCGCATGGATATTCTTTCATTCACACCAGCAATAAGCATATAATGTGAGACAAACTGGGGATCTAACGTCATCGATAACGTAGGTCTAGCTTCTACATTTGATTGTTCAAGGCATGCCCAAAGTTTAACATAAAAATATATTGAGCGTTATTCTTAGAAAACTTATAACTCTCCTCCGGGTCACTAAAAGGGGTGTTGGATATTGACCTCAACGACAAGATCCGAGTAAAGACACAATTGGAGAGTCTCCCAATTAATGAATATATCACGAAAAACTATAATGGACTTGGACGTATTATGCTCGTACGGTTTTTCTAAGATGGTGATGGAGTGTGTTCTGATTGATGATTTACAGAGATTACCATTTATATCACATTTGATATCTTCTAACATTATGTTATCCATATTATGTGATTTACATATGTCATCTTCAGACATGAGAGAGTAACGCCTCCCTTTTAGGCTTTTAACATACTGAAGTTTAAGAACGAACCCTACGTTTAATATTTCATACCAATCTAACCAAGATATAGACAGGACTTTTCCCCTGTTCTTGTGATTCTGATATTTGCATCGAAAGGTCAACTGCAAGAAAACATTTTCACCGCATGAAACCATTTTAAAATATTCGAACCTCGAATGTTCCGGACCAAGGCTTTTCTTAAGTTCATCATACGGTTGAATCAACTCTCGGCAATTACCCGTTCCATTCAAATCCAATTGAAATGCTCGAAATTTTTCATTAACTGATTTCCTTCCATGAGGAGTCCTTACACCTATGACATCATCGCCATATTCGCCAGCAATGTATGTAAGTTCGTTGAAATGAAAATGAGATATCATTTTAAAATCTCCGCTTCTATCATCTTGGCTAAAGACGTAGACGTTACGGTGAGGATTTATGGAGTAATGAAAAAGAGCCACTGTAATTATGACCCTTAACTTTGTGTGGTAAAAGACCGATTCCGTCCACGGTGGGAACAGACCATATATCCTTATGTCACTGTACGACCGATATTTGCCCCTCTGCTAGTTTGACGTTTTGGTTGAAAGTTAAGATATAATATATTCACGTTATAAAGGATTAAACAGGTAGCTGCCATATAAAAGGTGTGGGTTGGGACGAGGCTGGCTTTTGCCAGTAAGATATTTTTGAATTCAGAGCTCCTGCCATTTGGGCCAGTTTATTCAAAATTACAAGAGTTTGAAAAGGCAGTTTTCAATGAAAAGTTGATACATTTATCATGAAGTTTCATGAAAGCCATATGCCCACTTAGGGTTTATGAGATGGTCTATTTGTCGGAGAAATTAGGTGGGAAAGATTTGTAACTGAAAATTTGCTTCATTAATAATGCATAAATGTACTATGTGATAGACAGTTTGAGGTATGATTGGCATGTGGTAAGGCTAAATATGGACATTGTAAACAAAAGCATGTGACTGTTGTGCAGGAAAATTAGTCACCTGAAAAAGCATGCAAAATATCCCCAAAAAAATGTGGAAAGGGGCCTACTTTTCATTGGGGGTAGTCCAGATGTATTCCATGATTTATATTCCACCAAAACATGTTATTATTCACCTATTTATATTATTCACCTTTATGTTCAATGTTATGAAATATCCACTTCAATCATGTTAATCCACTTGCTTTGCATCACATAAAACTAGTGTACTCCTTCACTGAATTCAACACAAAAAAAGTCAAATCTAAATCTAAATCCACAATAAATGATTGTTTAATCCATAGAAGAATTAATGCCAATGATGGCCAACATAGGGAATTCCTGGAGGGTTCGGATACAGTCCCCTAACCAATGTGATAACACAATCAGGGATAATTTCCCGGTCACTGGTACAGCTCCAAACAGTCTCATCTTCACCCATATTTTGCAAACTCCTCTGCTTTTTTTGAAGATAGCGATAATCCATCCATGCAGCCCTGTCCTTGAGCATCTTCCAATACCTCTTATAAAAACCCTTTCTCAAAGTATTGTTTTTTTTCTTCGCTGCTTGACCAGCACCCAACCATCTGGGACGTTTGGTGGTGACACAAGGACGACAGTAACAGAGTGTACACTCTTCACTGGCAAGGTCCGGCAGAATAAATCCATGCTCTCTTTCTTCATCGTGTCCACCTTGATTTACAGGGTCCAAGGGAGCCACATTGTTCCCAGCATCGCTGTCATGATCGTCTGAGCTATCCTCCATGTTAGGTCCATCAACTGTAGATGATAATGATGGCACAGGTTCAACAGCATCCTGGACTGATTCAGTTCTGATACATTGTATCCCTTTATCCACCATTTGTGGTTCTGCTTCCACTAAGTCCATCCCATGAAAAGTGAAAATACCTCTTATCAATTCCCTTTCTTCCTCTGTGACATAAATTTGGTATAGCAATTTTTGAGACATGGCAAAAAAGTTAGCATTCAAAGACTGGCTCTAGTCTAAGTGTGTGAGAAAAATCAGAGTCAGCAATTTCATCTACCTAACCCGAGCAATAGAATTGTCCTGAGTCAAGGGGGGATAGGTAGGCCTAATATAGGACTCAGATTACTATGTATAGAAACTTTGTATCCATTGCTCCCAAATATCTGACCAAAAATTAAATCTCTTTTTCTTTTTGATTTCTCGTCCCACCATTCGCCTTGGATTTCTAGAGTCCTTTTCCAGCACAGTGGACGTCACCTCGCTGTCTTGGTGCTCATTCCAGTCCAGGACTGACAAGTTGGTTCGGATTTGGTAGTTGGCCCTTTCGAATACGATTCTTTTGTTGTGATATTGGAGCAGAGAATTATTAAAACTTTCGACATAATGCGTATCCCTGCATCCAATGTAAAGATGCGGTGATTTATAAACCAACAGACTGTGAAGATACTTCTTGAGGGCTGCCTCTGCAGGGGCTGAAGATATTTCTCGCTTGCTGGGTTCATAGTCATGATCAGACCGACATGGGGACTCCTGATGACAATTGGCATGATTGTTCTTATAGTGCTCAATCACATTATCTATGCTGGCTTTTAGTCTTTCTGTGTCCCCCTCACAGCGTTTGATGCACCAATATATATGAGTTTTTACAGATGCTGACTTATCTGCCAAGTCAACAAACCAAGACCTTCCTTCTAAATATTTCCTCCCCTTTGTCAGTTTCGCCATTCCTTTGGCCACACCCTTTGTCATATGCCAGGTATCTAAAGAAGTAACGGTTGGGGAGCGTTCCACACGGACAAACTTAGTGATCGAGGCATTGTTATCATGTGAATGCACTCTGATTGGGACACTCTCTCTGTCAAAATATTCATAGATCCTCCGTGTTCCCACCATTTCGTGCCTTTGAGTGATTGGATCGTCATCTTTTGAAATTACCTCATTCTGTAGGACCTTATGCGTCTTTTCGCCCAGGCAGACAACATCAGTAAAGCGGGCATTTTTTCGCCAACAATGTCTAGCGTCAGTAGCAATGTCAATACCACCCAAGCCGGTACTTTCAACAGAAGCAGCAATTTCTTCCAACAAAGCATCTGATTTTGACTCCTTCACAACTCCATCCGTGACAGGAAGATACGAATCTTGGAATTTAGTAAGTGTCTTGTCTCCCATTTTTCCAATGTCAGCTGCATCACATATACGTTCATGCTGATTCGGCAGGATTCCTGAGACAAAGTAACTATGGGCCATCCTTAGATTCACCGTAAATTTGCCTCCTTCCACATGGGGTGAAGTCGTCCAATATATGTTGTGTTTGCCTGTTTGGCAAGTGACATGAAATAGACCGACATGGCCATCTCTTGCAGTTTTTTCCTCCCGGACTGACATTTTTGATGTACATGTCCTGTGGTGCAAGCAAACTCTGTCCAACAAATTGTCCAAAGATTGAACTGTCATTAAATATATTGGTGATTTGGTTTCATTCTTCTGGCAGTATTGGTAAGAAGTGCCACTAGGTTCACTTTGGCATTTATCAGTTGATGATGATGATGCATCTTCGTTGTCCCCCTCAAACGTGTTGTGCAGTTTATAAAAATCGACAAGTTCCTTCAAAAGCTGGTAATTGGTTATCTTTGAGGCAGTTCCTCCACCAAGATGTCTTTTTATGCCGTCTATGTCATCAAATAGGTTGACTTTTTCGTTTTCAGAATTCGCCTTGAATTCTAAGCATCCCCGAACGATAAATGATGTCTTCTGGCTTTTTTCCTTCCTCTTTCGGACTTTCGAAGGACTGTCAGATGGGAATCTCTTCCTTGGGTTCTCCAAACGCTCCTTTTCTCTCGATCTTACAGGTACAGGAATTGGTGACGGATGTTCATTTGACGACCCTCCAGCAACTGATGCTGAACTCAGACTTTGAAAGTTTTCTTGTTCAGCCATTGTAAGATTCAGCTTTGATACACAGCCTACTATTGCATTATGTTTTCAAAGAATTACCTTTCTCCCCATCTCAAAATAAGGGATGGACTCTCCCAATCCTTCCTGCACCCTGATGTACTCAAAAACTGTTATAGTAGCACTTCAAAGACCTTTGGCATCTGGCAAAACCATCCCAATCCCATTTTCCCCCAGTAACACACTTTGCCAGCTATCATTTGACTTCCTCAGGTCAAGAGTGCAATGAACTATAAATGATCTATCACCCCACCACCTCCAAGGAAGGGGGTGTATCATAGAAAATGACTGAAAGACACCAGTATTCAGGTATCACCAAGATAGGATGCACATCACCAAAACCTGAGATGACCCCTCAAAAACTCAAGAGTCTGTGGGCTAATACTGTACCAGGATATCTCATGTGGAAGACTATCACATAACAGATTCTGCACATTGCCCTTGGTCATAAACCACAAAATAAAACACAAATACTATGTGTGTGAAGAGATGAATTTTATCCAGGAAGTGCACCAAAACCACGTTGTATTTCGTTACGAGTGACGTAGCAACCTATTTATACCTATCACCAAGACCTAAATACTGCCCACTCCGCTCAGCAGGATATCTACCTGGGAATACATTAACTCGTGGCCTGGCCACTAGCGGTACGTGTTTAATACGCTCAAGTTACATGTATTGCATACATGTGAGAGAGGGAATGCTGCTGCTGTCTCGCTCTTGATTAAACAAACGTCATAAGTTATGCACGCATCTTGATTATATTAACCCACTATTATCGTATAATGCCCCTTTGAGATGCCCTTTGTATTATTGATGTTGTGCTCCATACTGACTCCCATCCCAACGGCCATGGCAATTCAGCGGAATGTACGAAAACTCCGGAATCTGGGAATCCTTACGGAAGCAATATTTATAGACTCGATTTCGATGGTTTCATTCGATTCGGCAGACCCAAAAACGTGGGAGTTGGCGTTGGAGTTAGGTGCTTAATTGCCGTAAAATTCGAGATATGGGCGAAATAGTGTCATTTTTGGCGGCCATTTTGAAATCCAAGATGGCAGCCGTTACAGCGTCACACAAATTTGGCAACTATGTCAATTTTGAAGCATCGGATTGCATATAGCCTGCATTCAATCAACCTCGTGTTCATGGCATGATTATAATTTAATACTTCAAGGCAGTTGTTGAGATGAGGTTAACAAAATAGACAAACATAGATCGGATTCGGATTTCTATACGTGGGTGCCGACCCGTGAGGATTTTTTTTCAATCATGCATCTAACGCTTATTCTGATCTTCGGTTTTCAGGGATAAGAAATCATCTCCGATGTCCTTCCTGCTGAGTTTTGTTGGTAATCCTTATTACGCTGATAGCTAGAGGAAGTATGTAGCAGTAATCACACTCAAGAAGCGATTGATGCAGCTTCCATCGTTTCCTTTCGTAAGTACCCGGAAGTGAAGATTTGCTGAAGGCATGATGGCCGCCCGGGTCAAGTTCAAGGATACAGAGAAGTTGATTTTTTATGCGCGTGGGCCGGATCATCTTGAATATCATACACACCGCAGCGGACCTCAAGTGGTTATTTTCTTGATATTAGTCTAGCCCCCCCCCCCCCCCCAATGTTCTACAGCTTGGATGAATAGTTCTTTGATTTTGGAAGACGGGATAAGGGCAACATTTCTTCTCTGCCTAGCTTGTTTCGGGAGCGCATTGGCACATTGGAACAGTTTCAGGCTCAGTGTGGACGGAAGGTCGTGGGTGCGAGGTCCAGGCAAAGCCACTCCGCTGTGTTCTCTCTCCTGGCCTGTATAAAGTGAGCGCAGTACATGTGTTCTCCTATGTTTCTCCAAAAAATATCTGGATAAGGAACAGGGTAAAACAATGTCAAGCACTTTGAGATTGTTGTGGAGAATAGGGCTAAAGAGCTTGTTTTTTTTTTCGCCTTGTGAGCCATTTTTTATACTCTATGCTTATATTACAGAAGATGGTAGGTAAGCAATACCGCTAAGCAGACCCACCAGAAGAAGTCACTTAAACACGTGAAGTCCAATTTATTGCAAACAAAACCAGTCATCACTTTTAAAAACCTGTTGACCTTCAGAACTTTGTGTCCTTCCTTGTCCTTTTTCAATGTTTCACAGAGGTCACAGAATACCAGAATACGGGCAATGAACACCTTCCGACCCACGGCAAATATCATCCACCCATTCTATAATTTAATAATACAGTACCAAGGTTAAACCTAACTTATAATTACAAATTCATAAATAGGCATCTCGTGATTTTTTTCTTTTAGAGAACTGTGCGGGAAGATCGGGTGTCTATAAACCGAAGACCAAAGACCGAAGACCGAAGATCGAAGATGGAAGACCCCCCAAAACTATAAAACGAAGATCCCCCAACTATAAAAGGAAGACCCTAATGTCAACTATAAAACGAAGATCCCCCCAACTAGAAAAGGAAGACCCTAATGTCAACTATAAAACGAAGATCCCCCCAACTATAAAAGGAAGACCCTGATGTCAACTATAAAACGAAGATCCCCCCATCTATAAAAGGAAGACCCTAATGTCAACTATAAAACGAAGATCCCCCCAACTATAAAAGGAAGACCCTGATGTCAACTATAAAACGAAGATCCCCCCAACTATAAAAGGAAGACCCTAATGTCAACTATAAAACGAAGATCCCTCAATCTATAAAAGGAAGACCCTGATGTCAACTATAAAACAAAGATCCCCCAACTATAAAAGGAAGACCCTAATGTCAACTATAAAACGAAGATCCCCCTATCTATAAAAGGAAGACCCTAATGTCAACTATAAAACGAAGATCCCCCAACTATAAAAGGAAGACCCTAATGTCAACTATAAAACGAAGATCCCCCCATCTATAAAAGGAAGACCCTGATGGTTTTCATTCTCATGTTCAGTTACTGCACAGTTTGTTTTCATTTTCGGTCCATGCTACATTAATGATTTGAGAAAGTAAGTGTACCGGGTACTACACCAGTCGTGTCTAGCCTTAGCAGCTTAGTGGCACAGTTTACATAAGGCGGGGAGCCCCGTACCTGTTACCATGCAGCCGTGCTCCAATATGACCTAGTTTCTCACTGTACTCATCATAGCCAGCCCTCAGCTTCGTCCAGAAGCTGTTTCTATGTGCATGTGTGTGTATCGTCATAGGCTCCCAGCAGGTTAGTTGATCACACGGCCAATATGGAATTGGTCCTACATACAGAAAAACAATCCAAACGTGCACGTGCAGGCGATGTCTACATGGCACTTGCCTGCTAGTTTTCATTGACATTGATTTTCAGGATTCCCTTTATCAGTTTTCAAACATGGCTTTTAAATTACCAAAATTGAATGTGTCAGGTAAACAGAAGTGCTAGCTTGCTTGTTGAAATACAGATGCTCAGTCACGTGTTATGACGTGCAAGTCTGCAGTAACTGAACTTGAGGGTCTAAAACCACCAGGGTCTTCCTTTTATAGATGGGGGGATCTTCGTTTTATAGTTGACATTAGGGTCTTCCTTTTCTAGTTGGGGGGATCTTCGTTTTATAGTTGACATTAGGGTCTTCCTTTTATAGATTGGGGGATCTTCGTTTTATAGTTGACATTAGGGTCTTCCTTTTATGGGGGGATCTTCGTTTTATAGTTGACATCAGGGTCTTCCTTTTATAGTTGGGGGATCTTCGTTTTATAGTTTTGGGGGGGGTCTTCCATCTTCGATCTTCGGTCTTCGGTCTTTGGTCTTCGGTTTATAGACACCCGGGAAGATCGGCGGGATTGCCTCAATGAATTCATCACATTGTCGTAGTCAATGCTTTTGTGTTACGTCAATTTCGAATGCTGCGGCAGGTTGATGTCGATGGCATATGTTCGCAGGGTGATTCTGGAGGAGCACGCAGGGTGTAACCATGAACTAGTACCCTTGTGTTGTTCCTCATAGCTCGAAAAACCGGGGATAGACTCTAAAATGCAAACTGCGAAAACTGTCTTTAGTGTTTAAATACGATGAGTCTGAATTGGCTAACATCTTAGAAGTGGCATATGTGCGACATCTTGACTGAAAATAGGCCCATTATATTCGGGGGTCATAATAATCTGAGTCACGAACAAATTTTAAACTAAAATAAAAAACATCCCCGGAGAGAAGGAAATAAGATGCACGGAAACCTTTAGAAAAATGCTGCAGAAATATTTGATTTTCGGAAATTTATGTCGAAACCGCGTTCTCAAACAAAATTGCACGATATGGGGAGGGGATTAAAATTTTGAACATGCTCCAAGCTTTTCATCGGATACTGCTGCTTTGTGATTTGGATAAATGGCCAGATTTCATGGCTAATTATTCTAAAGTTTAATTGACTTCACATGACCTTGGCTAACATTAAATTAAATGGGGTATTTAGAGAAAATAAGTGTCCAAAATTTTTGAAATTGAAAAATAGACGATGATTAGAGGCCATAAGCCAGCGAGGTTGAAACATCCAGGGAAGGTCCATTCATGTGACGGGTCACGATATCTGACAAGTCTTGAATTAACTTCAAAAGACTGCTCTTTCTTAAAGGTATACTTTTGTTACCGATGAATGAAGGCTTTTGTATTGTCATTGTATAGGCCCTAACGTTATAAAATGATGAAGATGTGACTGAGCCCAAAATTCACGAGGATTATTAGGAACATGTACGCAGGATCATAATCATGTGTAAAACTAGACTCCAAGTTATCAGAGATGTTCTCTCAGAGTATTGGTCTCCGTCAAGGTTGTTGTCTTAGTCCAACACTTTTTAATATTTTTATCAATGACTTGCCATCAATTCTGAATACACCAGATTCAGATCCGGTATTGTTTAATGGAAATATTATCTCGTCATTGCTTTCTTGTATTATCACAAAGTGCAGGTGGTTTACAGTGTGCCTTGGATAAGCTCACATCTTATTGTAGAATATGGAGACTAAAAGTTAACGTGAGGAAAACTAAAATAATTTGCTTTAATAAAAGACAATTAAATGGAGCAGTTTTCAAAATCAGTGGAACGGATGTAGACATTGTGGATTCCATAAAGTATTTAGGTGTTATCTTTCAAAAGAATGGGAGTTTCAAAAGAGCTACCCGAGCTCTGAGACTGAAGGTTAGAAGAGCCTGGTTTGCTTTATCTAAAAGTCTCAATATTTATGATGGGACTCCAGTTAGTGTGTTGGTACATATGTTTGATACCATTGTGAGGCCCCAACTATTATATGGCTCTGAACTTTGGGGTGCCTATCTTTTTAGGTAGCCAAGTAAGGATACTATAATGAAATCTATGCAAAATGTAAGGTTAGACCATGAACTTGTACATCTACGCATATGCAAACAGATACTTGGTGTCAAAAGAAATACGTCCAATAGCGGTGTATATTGTGAGATTGGTCGAATACCATTGTTGTTTAATATATTTGTAAAAATTCTTAAATATATCCAACATGTAGTGAAAGATAATAACCAACTCGCCAAACTCATCTTGAGAAATGAATATGATAATTACTGTAATGATCGCAAGAGCTATTTCAGCATCATAAAGTGTATATTTGAACTGATTGATGAAGACGTCGTTCCACTTTTCAAGGACATTGTGAATCTTGACATTACAAACATTAAAAACAGGTTATGTGAAGTGTTTGAGAAACTCGCCATTTCTAACATTCAACAGTGTACCAAGTTACAAATTTACTCCTAACTAAAGTGCAATTTCGGTAGAGAGAAATATTTATCGTTCATTTCAAACGTTGCAGCTCGGAAGGCAATCACGAAAATCCGATTGTCAGCACATGATTTTGATATTGAAACTGGACGACAGAAAAATATACAGCGGTCCTTGCGATATTGTTCCTTATGTAACACCCAGAATGTTGGGATTGAATTTCATGTGTTATTTAAATGTATCAATGATAATGTTGTACAAATTAGGAAGGGAGCCATGGATGAGATAGATGCAGTCACTCCTAGTTTTGCACTTCTAAGTGCTAGAGATAAATTTAGATATTGCTTCCTGGCATCAGATGAAACCATTGTACATACTGTTGGGAGGTTTTTCAGAAAGATTTTAGAAATTAGATAGGTCTGATAGGAATTCGGTCATTTATTATTGTATATTGTACTCAACCTAAATGTTAGATTATTTCACGTGTGATGTATTTTAAATGTATTTTTGATATGCCTTGTTTATTACTGTCAAACCTGATGATTATGCAAGTTTTCAAGGGAGTAATAAATACCAATTATTATTATTATATTAATAGCCTTTATATATGCCCGGTTGTAACAGACTAACGGTAACACGGACTTCCTTACATGCGTGCATAGGCCCGTGGTATTTGTGTTATCTCTTACATGGTGTTAATCTGGCTAAACTGAAGTGATAACGCAATACATCCCCGTTCACTGACCAGCGCGCCGTAAGCGAGCGAAGGAGCGAATAGACACTCAAGCTTCTTTAATGACATTCTAGCAATAATGAGAACCTGATCCTTGTGTTAAAGTGAGACCAACTTCATCTACTGGCATTGCTATCTTTAATCCGTGAGCGAAGTTAAAAATAAATCTCCTTGCTTACTTGAGCATGTTCGGCGAAGACGATAAGGTCTTGATCTACTGATGCGAACTTGAGATGGCTATGACGACCTCTCACGCGAGTGCCATATATATTACCGAGGCAAGACCACTAATGAATATTCATAGGTTGGAGGGTCCAGGCCTATCTATTAGACGAGTGCATGTTTTTTACTCTCAAGTACATATTTGGAGAGGTATTGAAAAAATATTTGCTGTGGCAAGTCTACAGATATAAATAAATTGTTTGGTAAAAAAAATAATTTTGAATTTCGACAACCTGGCCATAGGGGGGTTGTTCAAATTTGGAGTGAAAATGGCCGAAATGTCCACTTGTGTCAAACTTGTCAATTTTAAAAAAAATTTCCGTGGTCAATCACCAAGTTAAATCGCACCAGTTACTCGCAAGACTAACCCGTATATCATATCCGAATTTCAGTTTCACTACTTGACGCATTCTTTGATGGCGGGCATTTGAAATAACTGGAATGGCTTGGAAAATCAATTGTGGTCTTGTCTCTACCCGTATTCCTACAATGCGATGGGCGTGTCATTTTACTCCAAGGTCTTGTTACTTGAATATGGAGTCAAGAGATTGGAGCTAACGTCCCATCACTTGTCGCTAAAAACTTAAGTACTCAACAATACTCTACATTATTGAAACTGGTCGACTCCCGTGAAGAAATTGATGACACGTCAATGTTAGTACATTTTTTGGTATTATTTTGTTTTAATTGTATATTTTATTTTGATATTCGTGTCCGATGCACAAGACGGTGTTTACAATGTAGGCTAATTAACTTAATTTCAATTCCAAGTCCCGCATGTCACTCCGCGGCTGTGTACATGGACAATGCGACTCTCAGCACCCTCGCTCCGGTAAAGCCAAGCTTGCTATGGCCTACCCGCATATTATCCAACACCAGCACATCACCCTGTTTGAGCTGGCCCACTTTCGTGCATCGCCACATTGTTTCGCGAATGTGCCGGATCACGTCGAGCTCGATTTCAGTGCCGTCACCATAGAAAGACGTGAAGGGGTACTTCAGGGGGTCTTCATCCTTAAAGACGTCGTAAAAAGCGGACATTTTTTTGAAGTAGGACCAATGTGAGAGGTCGCTCTGGTTGAACCACATCATTTCCCCTGCAAAGAAAGAACACTTATTCATGTAATTTGTGTTTCAGCATTTCAATATTAGGGAGTTTTTGCCCCCCAACCTGGACGCCTATCTCATTGTTGACATCCTAATACCTAAGGCGAACAATGGGGTTGGCGTTTAAGTGGATGTTTGGGGATCTACAAAAACTCCCCAAGATGTTGTACCCGAAAGAGAAGTAGAATTTCTCCTCAAATGGGACTGAATCCGAATTATCCAATGTTACAGCCACCGAAGGAATATGTACCAGCAGTCATTCACTAAGAGTGCGCACATTGGCATGGCAAGTATTAGTAGTTTTGCTCTCACCTTCTCAAACAATGTAGGTTTGTGC
The DNA here is from genome assembly GCF_910592395.1 of Lineus longissimus. Classification (NCBI taxonomy): domain Eukaryota; kingdom Metazoa; phylum Nemertea; class Pilidiophora; order Heteronemertea; family Lineidae; genus Lineus; species Lineus longissimus. The sequence goes on along the minus strand of NC_088323.1, from coordinate 9,197,757 downwards.
TTCTTTGCCAATTACATTTATTTGAAATACCATAATTCTGCAGTTCTTGCACCAGAGCCTAATTAAGATTATATATAAGGGTTTACCTGTCCTGTGGTGTGGTCGAACTGCTGGGCAATTTGTCCAAAAGGACAATGTCCCTTCCTCGTTCCACCGATACTGGTCAGGACTGTGACCCGTCTCTTTCAGTCTCAATTCAGCCTCGTCCCTACTGTCGGTCAACAAGGACTGTAACAGATAAATTACCTGTCAATATTTGGATTCTTTTGCAAAATAATAATTTTTTCTCTAGTTTGACTTGATGTGAACAAGAATACTTAAGTTCAATTTCACAAAAACTAGGACAAAGCCTTCATTGAATCTACAAGGTGGTTGCTATGTTGGTGGCAGTTAAAAATATAACAATGTGTACATCGCAGTGCAGTGCATATCGTATGTACATGTACATCTGGACATGAAGTTTCCTCCATACTCGATCTGATAAAATCCAAGATGGCACCCTGTTTGGATTCGATCAGTCGACCTTTGCGTAGAAGTTTCGCTGACCAGTCAAGGGTTTCACCTGGAACAAAGGGTCTAAGTGTCCCGATTCGGCTGAGGCCTTCTGACATGTTCTGAGTGTGCGCATTTGTTTTGTTTGGGCTGTTTCATCTTGGTCGGAAAGGCCTTGGTGACATACCGTTTGCCAGTAGCTGTAACGATGCGGCGCGTCTTGGTTGTTCCGATCAGGCAAACACCGATGATACCGCACGCCCAGCTTGGTGAACTTCTCCACGACCTCAGGATCGAGTGTTCGAAGCACATCGCGCATGTCAGTGATGCCGCTTTCCCCGCCACAACCAGGAGATGGGGCAACCTCCGCGAAAAGGAAAAACTGAATTTAAAAACAAATTACAATGAGCAATGCATCAGTATTATACTTCAATATCAGTATTTATCATACAAGTTGAACACGAGCTTGAGCAAGAAGACATGGATCCCATCATCCAATCCATCGGTGGCCGCATTGAATTGATCTGCCATGCACACGAGTCTCTGTGTTGATGTATCCTGTTGTCCAGGACAGCCACAAAGTCTATACCAAGTACTGTACATTTAATGGAGCTCACACCTGAGGGCGAACTTATGGGTAATGTTGATTGTTATGGCCAAATCCATATATCAGGTCAAGTACAGTTCATGTATGAATATCGTTGAGAAGGACAAACCTTTCAAAAAAATCCTTATTTTGGATAAAATTGCATGATGGCGAATCACTCACCATGTGCGGGAAATTATGAGTGTAGGCCATCTCACAATGTGGCTCAATGCAATCCTCGTCGCTTTCTTCTTGTTTGCCAGTGTCCACAACTCCAGCTGCAACTTGTGACCGGTTGGCGGCGCCACCCATATAAGGCTGTGGTTCGTGACCAAGGGAAAGGAAGAACTTCGAAAAATCATTAGCGGTGTCCAGGGGCAAACCTCTGATAAGGACTGCTCCGTATTCAAGGAGGAGTTTGTCCAATTTTGGTCGGAATTCCCGAGAGTAGGTTTCAAGCTGTAGCTTCTCCATTACTCCAGTGACGTCAATCCTGTACGGGAAGTCATGTTTGAATTCATCCACGAACTGCGGGTGCGTCGGGCTTTCTACGTCTACCAGACCTGGCCTTCCTGCAATCTTCACAAGACTACGCACAGTACAGGAAGTTCGATGCCCAGTTCTTCCAAAAATACGGAGAGTGAAGCGAGAAAACATGTCAACGACTCGGAAAATGACCTAATGTATTCGCAGTTGGCAAGAAATATAGTATTACCGGTATGCTGCATAGACGCTATTCGGCCGGTTGAATGGCGTCTATATGGTAGGCGTCAGTGCAAAAGCCCTATTATCATAGAAGTGTTTTTCATATCGTGTGGGCCAAACGTAACCTGATCACATACGTACATCAAAATAGTGTGGTGTTGCGCAACAGTACACTCATAAAATTTATTAATGAAAACAACTATAGTCCATTCGTAAATTTAAAGTCCGCACCATTTGGGGCTTCGGATGGCGTACTACTGGTCGGATATCTTCGAAGTTTGTTTCGCCTCCGTTGCGGTCTATCATTGTAGCTTATTGGGAGAGAAGATTTTCTGTATATTAAAGGGTAACTCGTGTCAAATTTCACCATATAGTGTTTTAGCTGTTTTTGACAAATGACTAAGTCACTTTCTCATAAATCGGTAAGGTTTTCGACACGAAATGCACATTTTCTCGAAATTGATGGTTTTAATCCCGCCTGGACGGCTCGCTTCGATGCCGTTGAAATCGCGCTACGCCGACGACTTTTTCGTTGCTGACGTCACAACATGAACATTTTCGCGGTCGCAGTGGTTTACATTCCCGCGAGAAAAAAAATATCATTCGTTTATTTACAACTGCCATTGACCATTGACATTCCATCCTGTCCTTACGCAATATATACACGATAAGAACTAAAGATTATGGAGAAGAAGAAGAAAAGGGTTGTCGGGTGGCGTTGTGCTGGGATGTTTTGCGGCAACACTAGCAAAACTGAAGGTGTTGGGGTTTTCCGCTTGCCTGACCCTATCAAAGAACCGGACCGTCACCATGAAGTTCGAGTTAAGAGGTCACGAGCCGCTGGTTCATCTTCTCCTCCTGATGCTCCGCCGGAACACAACTTCGAGAACCAACTCCAAATTCGTCTGCCGTTGGGAGTCTTCCAGCACATTTGGAAAAAATCTCGAAGTAACAAAGTAAGGGAAGGGACGCCCCCCCCCCGCCCCCCAAGTCCACAGTCCTAGTCATTTCATCATAAAGTTCCTAAGTCCAACCAGGAAATTCCATCGCTGACGTCATAATAATGGTATTCCTAAAACTGAACTACTGCGGATATAGCTTCTTCCTAGAGCGAATAGGAAAATATTCGACGGTCTGACTTGTTCATTATGTGGCGTCATAAGGTCACGTGACTTAGTGCGGGTTTTTCAAAACGTCTTCGGCAGTTGGCCAGTCTGACGCGATTAAAACAGCGATTTTATAATAAATCTAATCAAAAATGGAAAATTTGAGCTTTACATTTGTGATCAACAATTAAAAACGGACGTATTTCCGCAAAGTTGTAAATCACACCATAGCATCACTTTAATACGGAGCCATTCCCATTGTGAGATACGTATGTGCAATGGCGGGAACGCCGCTGCGCGGCTCAGCCACCGCCTGAGATAACACTGGAAGTCAATGACGTCTCGAACATCAGGAGGCGAAAAAGTAAGCAGAAGAAAAAAAGTGGTTTCGCTCTCGAGAACAGATTTAAGTGATAGGTGCGACTTCGACGAAAATCTTGAGGCATGCATGGTGATCTTGAACACACGCACACGCGATGGGTTTCACAGACACCAAGATCAGTAGGGTTCCTGTGCGAGTCCTATTGTTGCTCTCTGCCACCGCGAAATGGTCTACCCCGGATAGGCCGAGAGGTGTGCAATGGCATTGGTGATCAGATGGAGATTCTCCGTATCATGTTATCAAAAGCAGGTTATAACATATCACTCAGTCACGCGAGATTCTTGTTACAAGAAACCAAACTTCCAGGCCTTCTTCCGCATGAGCGCCTTGGGTTGACACTTGCGCATCACCAACTTGCTTGCTTCTCAAACTCTGAATCGAAGTTAGGCTCCTAAACAGATTTCATGTTTAAAGTTCCTTAGTTCCTCAATCCGTATATCCTGATATCGTGTTGTTACATTGAACTGCGTTTTACAATTCTGATTCATGTCCGTCCGTTCGTCATCACAGAGGATGAACGGAAAGGGCTAGTCAAACCTGAACGGGTTTTTTCATCCATACGTTACTGTATCTAACCCTGCGTCCGTTGATTGCCTGCCTCAGTCATGCCGGGGATCAAACTACCAACTGGTACAATTTTTTGCTTTTTTACTGCCGAATATTGTCATACGGTTTCAAGGCACTTTTTGCTTCAACCCTCCTAATTATTAAAGTTATGATCAAAGAATAATAAAATAAATGTATTTGAAATTAATCGAGCGAATCGGCGGTTACTCTATGTCTTGTCTGGTTGACGTCTGCGCACTGTCGTCTGCCCGACGTCGGTGCCTGGCTCGAGCAAGTTTTGTCCCTCTGTTGAAACATTTATACGCGTATATCTTATTAATCTACAAAATTCATTTGCCTATAAATGGCTGCATCACCCGCCATCCAAGCGCTAATATCTCCGCTAAAAACGTTCCGGTTTGAGATGGCACTTTTTCCACGCGACACAGTTCACTTCCGAATTGTTTGGCCTTCCTGCACGCGACATGTTCACGCAACGCTGGTCGTGAAAACATGGCTGCCGTTTCGAGGTACAGCGTACGGGATCATGCACACCTTGCCGGGAAATCAGGAGCAGTCTTCATGAAAAAGCCGGAGTCTGACCTGTCGATTATCTCGTGAATTCTAACTTCTTCAAAACCGAAAGCGTTTGAATGCTTGATTTGCCTCCGTCGACATCTGTCATTTGGCCGCCCTGCAAGCCAGCAGTCCAATCAATATCTTATTACAGCTCATGCTCGTGCAGACGTATTGCAAATCTCGGTTATGGACGAAAACATGAATTTGGGCCAGTGGGCTTCCAGGTTCAGAAACATCACGACGATGACTCTCGAAGAAAAAGTTTTAATCCATCGAAAATAAACTTGTTTATGTAAAAATTTACGGAGGAATTTTTCGGCAGTCCTGCAATGACGAATGAACCCGGCGGGGAGTGACCGAATTGCACCATATGATTTTGCCCCAAACTTGTAATAACACTAACGGAGATTCGTGGAGAATTGACATCCTACCTTTTAAGGCAGATATAAGAACAAAGATAGCACGAACTATTCCAACTTCTTATTATTGCGAGGGATTATTATTGGTTTGCCAATTTGTACGCTAGTTTGGGAAACGTAATGAAAGTATAAAATTTCTAAACGGCAGACGTGATTTGATATGTTTGTACAACAGACGTGACACTACTTGTAATGCTTAAGGGCTGTTTTATTTGAAACTATTTTCATCTTCATTGGAGTTTTTTTCGCAGATGTTTTTAATTTAGTTGTTTGGTAGTTATTTTTTGGCAAATTACATGAAGACCTTTGCGCTGCCTGCTCTCGCTTAAAAACACCGTGGATGAAACCAAGAATGTCACATATTGATATCTTCCTGAAGATAGAACTAACCCAAACGCTGTCTAGTGTACTAAAGGACCCGCAACGATAACTCAAATGCTAATTATTATTGCACAAACTATGTAAAATACAAGTACACTGTATGAAATTACAATGTGTTCACTATAATAGAATAACGCCCATTCTATTTACGCATTGAGATGGATGTCTTTGAAAACATTCTTTGTCTTTCGATCGATGTTATTGGCCTCATTACCACTGTCAGGAAAAAAGTCAGGAACACCGATTCAACAAATTCTTTCTTTTCACAATGTTTACAGGAATCCGATACAAAATAGTGACTGCAATACGTAAATTATTCTCTTTTTGCATGGGATGCCATTGCTAGATATTTCTTACATTGAGGAATAACATTTTGTGAGAGATTATTAGCCATTTTGCGTTTGCCGGGACATAAAATTACCATTCACTTTCGGCACTCCGGGATCCGCACCTTAACAAGAACGGGTGGAATCGCCCCTTTTTAAAAGATCGAAGGCTAATTTTCAGAATTGCCTTCCTTTTTTTATTTCAAAAGGAATTGTAAAGATTGACTTTGGAATTCATTTTAAACTTTTTTAACCACTGAGCCAACATAAAATTCTAGATAAGCACTTACATAATATGTAAGTGTTTATCCAGGATTTTATGTCACTCGAACTCTACGATAAATCCTACTATGGTAACATTAACATTATCATTGTTACCATTCAATTCGAGTTACCGTTTCATTGATAATGCAACCTTCTATTTGCAATTTTCGAAATTGGGTAATGCAAAATTACATTATCAATGCACTTGATATATCATATTAGATATCATTATCTTGATAGTTTGACGTTTTAATCTTTTGTCGGCAGGATATTTTAACTTTTTGACCTTGGTATTGTATGTTTTCATTGTAAAATCATGCACTTGATAGATTTTTATTTAGATCTTCTGTACTTGATATTGTGATACATGTATGTTGATCATCTGCCCTTGAAACGTTTATATGATTTCAGATTTTTCTGTAGGAGCCTACTGAATAGGGTAAAAGAGTCCAGCACCTTGGTTTTATATCATTCTTCTTCTCTTCTTCCTTTCTCCTAAACATCTAGCGCACATTACGATCCAAGAAACTAACTTCATGACCTTTCGTAATTGCTGCAAGAATATCACAATGTTGACTGCCTGACGCCCTCAATTATGACAGTAACGAACAGGTTAACTGCCATAAAAGCGCTGCATCACTTTCCTTCGTTACAAGAGTTAACTGCTAATGATATCGGACAATAGTAATTAATTGCTATGACGTCCAACAATAGGAAGATCTATGGCGCGCGGATACGATCATTAGTCTAATATCCCCATGTCGGTTATTTATTTTCCCGTCGTCGGCAAAATAAATACTCCACATCGGGAAATATTTCGACAGAGGAATATCAATTTACCGACGTCGGATAATTAATTATCCGACGTCGGGATTTGTTGACCACGTGTTGGGATATTATGTAACCTTCTCCGGGCATCTTCGGGGAACCAATGGGAGCCTAAGAAACAAAGTCTATTCGCGCCTTGCGCATGCGCATTCGTAGTTCCAGACGCACATGTAGATCATTACGACATCAACAACAGGCAGTCAATCCGTCAATTTGTTTCTTTATTATTCTCTTCTTTAATTTGTGACAATGGACGCTGGTGAACCAGACATGCAAGATTCGGGTCAGCCATCTGGCTCTGCTGGTCCAAATTGTGCTGTTGGTAAGTAACGTTAGACGATTGAAATGACTTTTTACTGAACACCGAAGCTCACGCACGCGGGCTACAGTTGCAATATGACATGCATGATCTGATAGTGAATGAAGCATGTGAAGTGCGCAACACATGTAACATGTAGGCCCTACATGTATGTAGGCCTGGTGTATCTAGTCATGCATGCTGCTGCGGGGGGGGGGGGGGGGCGGCTTACTCTATACAATACAAAGTGTAAACCCATGTCCCATGTGCGTTCCAGCCTAAAGTAATAGGCCTGCCTCTCGAGAGCGAGCGCCGTATGGGGCATTTCAGAAACGTACGCGTTGTGCAAGTTCTCGTAAATTTGCAACGTGTCTCCAGTGTTCTAATTTTAAAATTTTGGGGGGGGGGAGGTACCCCAGAACCCCAACCCCCTTCGCCTACGGTGGGATGATACCCCCCCCCCCCCCCCCCCACCACTGGATGGCTCTACCGGCCCTGATGAGATTCCCCCCTCTCACTCTCAGACCCAACCCCCGATCAGATGTTCTGCACCGGCAGCGTACAGGGGTGTAGCATGATGTCGCAGCACAATTAAAACGTGATTTTTCATGGTGTATTTTCTACCGATGCCCTTTTTGACCTTTCCCCTTCTAAATTCAAACCAACCTCGACTGCATCATCAGTTTAATTGCAAGGCGGCCTACTTACTTTAACACTTTGGGTCCGCAGTATTCAGAACACAAGCCATAGAATATTGAAGAAAATTAGACAATTGTACACATTCTGTCCTTGAACAAGGTGTGAGGTTTTGCACAACAACCGCAGGATGGCAAGGTTTTCATGCCAAAGACCATCACTTGAGTGCAGTGCACAATTTTTGTGGTGAAATTTGATGTGCCATTTTTCTCACATTACAGTCTGCTGATGAAGGACATCCTCCTTCATCAGGACCTTTTCGAAGGAAATGTTGAGAGAAGGGCGTTCTCCCTCAACATCGCCAAATTGGAGGAGAAGGCTTATTTCCAGGCAGGCCAGTTTACTGCATGGAGCCTTCTCCATGGTGGTGCTGGCCTGGGACTTCTCTCCAAAAAGGTTTGGCGCCTCATGTGTGGAGACGTCCTGGAAAACCCAGAGGATTTCGAAGACTTACCTGATCCCGAGGCATTCGTCCTTCTGCAGAAAGTAAGTGCAGTTTATTGTTGTGGTTTTCTTTCAGAATTCAATGTTGGCTAAGTCTGTAGCTGGTACCATGGCTTAGCAGGTAGTGCTAGTTCATTCTGGATTCTGTAGAGATGCTTCTTGGAGTATCTCTCACCCTGCATAAAATGCCGATCTAGTGTGGGCTAACTTGCGGGTCAAGACTGGTACTTTGTTTAAGGAATTGATTCTGAAATGGAGTTATAGGTCTCCTATCTAAATGCGCGGTTGGAGCTAAATCTTAACACTAAAAACAGTTTATCTCAACCCGAAGTGTTTAAGACCATGAATACCGACACTGACTATCAAGTTCTCTTTTCTAAAACATCTCAAATTGAACAAATGTTTTTTCACTCCTTCCTTCCACATTTATTTTAACCAACCCAGGGCAAGGCAGTCTGTTTGCCTGCATCGTAACCGCTGAATTCAAAACGAGACTCTGTATGCACATTGTTCATTTATATTCTTGTGAAAATTGCCAAAATGTTTCTTCATCCCACAGCCTTGTTTGTGTTTGTAGATGAAAGATTGTGAAAGAGATGAAGATTTTAAGAAGATTTGCCATGAGCATGTAGTCTTTTTGATGGGGATCGGCTGCCAAGAAGCAGCAGTTGTGGTTGGGCTGAGCCAGAGAAGAGGGCTGATGAAAAATATCACCACATACTTTCTATACTACAGGTATGTTTCAAGGTTGGCAAACAACTCAATGCTTTTACCATTAGTTACAGTTATCAGGAGGTTGTCTTTGCCACAGCTCAGCATGCTGGCCAAATGAGGCTCTGATTGCTAGTTGAGAATGTTGTCTGTTAATGGCTTTCAAGTATTAAAACCAATATGATAACAAGTAAATTTGTTCTAATATTTTGGCAAAACCAAGGCAGCAGCTGAGGTTTTGGGCAAGAATACGGCTGTTTACTGATAACCGATAGCCGTAACCATGAATGTTTCCTATCTTCTCTAAAACTGAGTGTTTATTTCAACAGGGTGAAACCAGCCCTAGATCAGTTCATCCAGGGCCTACAGTCGATCGGGGGTCTTTTCGACCTGATGATGAAAAACCCTGAGGGTTTTTGCAGTGTCATGTGCGGAGAGAAGGAATCTCTGACCCGTCAGAAATTGAGGGCCCTTCTCTCCATAAGTTTTTCGAAGGACAAGACGAGGAAGAAAGATGAGGGAACAGCTATCTACCTGTTCGAGGTCTTCCTCAAGAAATGCGAGGGTGAGCTATTTTTAAAGAATCAGCTGAGTTTCATGTGGAGGATAAGCATAAGCACTTCAATATGCATCATTTTACCACAAGCTAGGTTTATGGGCTTAGTAACTCTGTCTTCAGCCAGAGAAGGAGTGCAGCACTGTGGAAGATGTATGAATTTGAGTTCCTTGAAAGCCACAATGGTTCATCAAAAAATTAAAAAATTGATTTGTTCTTCCAGAGATTGAACCATTGCAAGGTAGCCAGCACTTTTAAAACCATGCAATATGAGGCACCTATGCATCAATAATTTGTGCTTATCTTATTTGACGTGTTAATCTAAATTCCAGATGAGAGTGATGATGCCGTTTCATTGAGCCAGATCTTGCAGTTTATGAGTGGGGCATCCGCTATCCCTCCACTTGGCCTCCCAAACATTGTTGTGAATTTCTTTGATGTCGAGCCTGGAGAAAAGCGGTACCCTTCAGCCAATACATGTGTGCCAATCATGTGGCTTCCGAGATGGAAGAAGTTAAAGGACACGAACTTCCGAACTCCTTTCTTTGCCTTGTTGAAGGAAGGCATTCTGTCAAGCAAAGGCTTCGACAAGATGTAAGATGCCATCTTTTTTCCTACCTTTCACTGCCGAACCAGTTGTATCTCTAGTGTCCTCTACTATGCGAGGGCATGTATTGTGATTCACCTCGACCGTGTTATGTCGAATCAGTATGAATCTAATTGCCATGTTATTATCATCATCAAAACAATTGCCATGTATATATCATTGTCAAGAACACAGTCATGTAATAACCATATGTAATAAGCACATGACCATGTCAATGGCATCGGCAATATTGAGCAGATTGCCATGTTTTTCTCATTATCAATCCAGTTACCATGTAAATATCAATTGTCAAGCACATTATCGTTGTCAAGCAGGTTGCCATGTTATTCTCAATATATCAAATCAGTTACATGTACACCACGTCATTGTTGTCGAGTCAATTTCCATGTTATTATCAATACGTGTATATCAATTAAATTACCATGTAAATATCATTCACCATCCTTGTAAATACATGTTAGTGAAGCAGATAGCCGTAATGTTATCAAGCCAATTATCATTTAAATGTCATTACCAAGCACATGATCATGTCACTGTTGTCTACATCATGTAAAGAGTTTCATCCAATCACAGACTTCTAGGCTGCATCCTTGCTGTAGCAATTCGTCAGAGGTTGAATCTATTTCATTCATAATAATGATGTGTTTAGAATATTGTAATTGGTCATTTGGTGAACTTTTGAATAATGATACATGTAACTGGGACTTCCATGACACTGTATGATACTAGTATATATAAGCAATAAGATACATTTCATAAACTGCTTTTATGTTGCTTTTTAATTCCAAATCAACCTGGAGAGAAACGAGTCTGAGCATATCATTGTGTCAACCACTCCAAATGAAACTTTGAATTAGATAAATAATGTTGGGATGTTTGGCATGTCTCATGAGGCAGTTGTGTTGGGCCTGGCACTTTCATGGCCTTGCTATAACATCGACAGAAAGACGTGACAGTTGCAACCAAACAGTCCAGCCTGAATCTGGTCTGGCACCTCTGCTATCTCGCTAACATGGTTAGAAAGACGGGGCAGTCGCAATCAAACAGTCTAACAACTATTAAAGTTGGGCTTGGCACCTCCACATTCTTGATACAAACATGGCAAGAAAGACGTGACAATCTGACAGGGTCGGGCCTAGCCTGGCACCTCCACCATCTTATCAACACTGCGAAAGACAGGACAGTCACAACCAAACAGGGTCGGGCCTAGCCTGGCACCTCCACCATCTTATCAACATTGTTAGAAAGACAGGACAGTAACAGGGTCGGGCCTGGCATGCCAGGCACCTCCACCGTCCTATCAATACTGTGAGAAGACAAGACAGTCACAACCAAACTGGACCGGGGCTGGCACCTCCACCATCTTATCAACATTGTGAGAAAGACAGGACAGTCACGACCAAACTGAGTCTGGCCTGACACGCCTGGCACCTCCACCATCTTGACAACTTGGTGAGAGAGACAGAACGGTCACAACCAAACTAAGTCGGATCTGTTGTCAAAATGGTGAGAAAGACATGACAGTCTCAACCAAACTGGGTTGGGCCTGGCACCTCCACCATCTTATCAACACTGTGCGAAAGACAGGACAGCTACAACAAAACAGGGTCGGGCCTAGCCTGGCACATCCACCATCTTATCTGCACTGTGAGAAAGACAGGACAGTCACAACCAAACTGAGTCGGGCCTCTTGTTAACACGGTGAGAGAGACAGAACTGTCACCACCCAACTGAGTCGGACCTCTTGTCAACATGGTGAGAAAGACAAGACTGTCACAACCGACCTGCTGGGTCGGGCCTCTTCTCAACATTGTGTGCGAAGGACAGAACTGTCACCACCGAACTGAGTTGGACCTCTTGTCAACAGGGAGAGACAGGACTGTTATAACCGATCTGAGTCGGGCCTCTGGTGAACATTGTTAGAAAGACAGGACAGTTTCTGAACTGAGTTGGACCTGGCACCCCCGCCATCTTGTCAACATTGTGAGAGCTGGAGACAGGACAGTCACAACCAAACTAAGTTGGGGAAGGACAGGTCTGGCACTTTCACTGTCTTTCCAAAATGGTGCGAAAGACAAGAAATGTACAACCAAACTACGTCGGGCCAGGCAGATCCACCGTCTCGCCAACATGGTGAGCAAGACAGTACAGTCACAGCAGACATCTCCCTCAGTAGTTTTGGTCCCAAAGTGGTTGTTTCCATTCAATTCAACCCCTCTAATTTAACAAGGACGCCTCTCTTACAGGTGTCTTAGGAACAGCAGGCCCAAGAGGTTGTGCGGTATATGGCATGGTCAATCTGGCGCGCTTGCACAATACCAAAATCGGTCCTTGTAATAATTAAGAGTAGCAGGGCATTTTTCTCTTATTATTTGATGCAGACCATCTCATACCAAGACATTGATACCAAGATGATCAGCAATGTGGGATACTAGTATTGATTCTCAAGGGTGCAGAAGTTATTACATGTGTAAACCTCATCCAATAATGAGTATTGGCCAATAATCAGCATGCACCTCACATCACAAATCTTATGGATACCAACTGGTATGGCAACATCCTTGCTGACGTCCTATGCTAAAGGTGTTGATTCATCCCCTAATAAACTTGTTTACAAAGCTTGGAATGGGTTATTGTATGCATCCTTTTTCCATTTTTTCAATTGAGAGTGCAACTCAATTTGAAAGAAGAATTAAATTGAACAAAGGGAGCAAAAACTGATTGAAATAACATACAAATTATCACACAATTTATTCAAGTACCATGAAGAACACAAAATGAACTGGTAGAAAAGTGAATAAGAGCACATTTTGAGATGGATTTGACAATCTGATTATTTGGGTAATAACATATTTGTAGGGATGTAACATGTACCATCCTATTTACTGCACATGTCAGTTCTGCAGTTTCAACCACGGAGTTCCACACCATCTAATTTTGGTATATTTTTGCACGTTGCCCCCAACTAGCACAACAAGAAATTTTGCGAGCCCAAGAGTTGATTCTTAAGGGGTACATATTATATCAGGTGTCCCAAAAAAAGGGAACTGCTTTTTGACAAGTAGTTTCTCAGTGATAGATATATGTAGTAGTAAACCAAATTCATAAAAAATGTTCATGGTGTGGGTCTAACCTAATGGTATAATCAACTAGCCTGCAAAGAAGTACTGGTACTCTGAATCATGATGGGTTAGTTAAGTGACATGTGCGTGCTGGTATATCTCGGTACTAAAATACTTATTAGATAGGTAATTATAGTACATGTACAATAACTACTGAAAAATGAATACATGTAGTTTGTGGAAAACGTGGCAAGCAATAGACATTATCATTTCAAACGCCCTGACCCTGGAGAATTATAATTTAATCCTGGCCAGGTGGGGAGGGGGGGGGGGGGCAGGGGTCCTCTGCTTACTCTGACAGCTGCATCGTTCAAGACTGACTTATGAAATTCAACACATTTAGGTATATATCCATGCCATGTCCATCAACCGTCTCTCCCAATGGTGAAATTGTTTGCTGCAAAACAGTTAAACGTTCCACGGAAAGAGGGCCATCAGGCTCAACAACATTGACAGTAGTTGTACCTGTACTATTAGGAGTTGGACCTTCCCAGTCAATACCAAAAGATTCAATATTGTTCAGCTGAATATTGTCATTTGCAAAAAATATGTCATCAACATGAGGGCGTGACGTCCCGTACAGGTTGAATAGACCCTCAACATACAGCTGTATTGGAGTACTGCCTCGCTCAGTAGACAGCTGATGATGATTCCATTGCTGCCTGTACTCTTCCACACTCCTTCGAATTCTGGGATTATACACAAACTGCAATGCCCATCTATGATTAGTGTCACTTACATCCAAAATGCCGGCATCTTCCATGAAATGAAACAAGTCGTAATAGACATGAGTGCATCCATGTAACAAGTCACGCCAAAAACGTTCAATACGCTGGTTATGCACTGATCTGCCCCTGATCATGCTACCACGATTACGACCTCTGAAAATGTTCATGAAATGTTCAACATCGTTATTCTCTGTCCCTCTATCAGCTCTAACACGAGATGGTACCCCGTATTCAGCAGTTGCACCCTGAAATGCCGTCATCACAGATTCAGCCCTGTTGTTGCAAACAACGGAGAGAAAAACCATTAAACGACTGTATCCATCGATCCCTCCATGTATTACAAAGCCCCATCTGAAGAGAGAGAGAGAAGATCAGTTGTTGTATAAATGTGATCATGGAGATATTATTGAATTATTATTACCATGATGTGATTAAGGGCAATACAATAAACAAAGTATATCACCTCACTTAGTAAACTTACAGTTTGGATGTAGTTCATAGGTCCACTTGGTACTACAGTTCTAACTCCGCATAATAAGACAATTATATTCTGTAGTTTAAGATTTTTTCTTCAAAAGTGGCTCCATAAGGGGTTTTTAATTTTCATGCACACACAAATGTTTGTATTGAATACAATTCAAAGTGAACTACCCAATTCCAATTCACAAAATTAACAATGCATTTATTGTCACAAAATATAAGGGATCATCTCAAAATTCATTGATGCACCAAAAGACGTATTTCGTCTCTCTCTGGACCCCCCCCTCCGAAAGACGAAAAGATTGGATGTCTGGCATCAAGCTTTCATTCCTTGAAAAAATGAACGGAGTCACTCTCTGTGCCTACATCAACATGTTGTACAGAAATGCCAATACTGTAAAAACATCAATCAATGACACAATGCACTCATAAACACTCATAAAACAATAATAATTTAAGGAGTTGGCAGAAACTATCGGGTTAGTGGTATCTATCACTGGTATTTTTATTATTTATCCCGCTGAACTACTTCTCCAAAGACATAAAAAAGAGGCTGTAAAGTATCAACAAACATGTGCCATCTAGACTCTGAACCCAGTCCATCATCAACACCCTCGACGGTACATGTATATGAAAAGGGGCGAGGTAACCGCTGCGGGGGGAGTGTAGTGCCTTCATGAACATTGTCTAGCCCATACTCCTACGCAGAGACAGCAGTCTGATTAAATATGCTTAAATAATAACTGCTTCTGGAGAAAGTGTCCAGGTGAGGGCGTCTAAGTATGGGGGCATCTGATTGGTCCAGGCTGGCGCGGACTTCTAATCGAGTATCGTGACTGGCTTGAGTAAACAACAGCTGGCCTGTTGTGTATAAAGAAGCCTAGTAGGGTTTTCTTGTAATTTGCCGATTTTAATCAAACTGATGCCACAGATGAAAAAAAAAAGACGAAAAGAAAGCCATCTGAAGCTGGACCCCCCTCCCCCAAGCGAAATACTTTTGTCTTTTGGGGCATCATTTTGAGATGATCCCTAAATGCTTTTTGAAAATACTTATCTTGTGACAGTCATGACTGTCTAGAACCAATACATTCATGTTTGAATCTCACCTAATCAACTTGTGATTTCCATCTATGTGCCAAAGAGAATTAGGGCCAGCAACATGATATGTCCTACGCCTGATAGTTTGACTCCACCTTAGAGCTACTGAAGTTGGATCTGTCCTCAAAAGACTATCTCTCACCCGTTGACGTGATACGAAAATGCGATCCACAACAAGCCTTGCACGAACAAGTCGATATCCAAGACGCCGATTTGATGAACATATGCTTTGGACCCTTCCATCTAATTCTGCATCGCTAATAAGAGTTCGTCTATCTTTATATGACAAATTAAAGAACCTGCAAAAAACAAATACGTCATGGGTAGAGTATCAGGTAAAATCCTATTAACTACTCTTTCGCTGCGGGTGACATGCTGGGGACCATCATGCCACATGCAGTGCCCCGTGCGGATGGCGTGCACTGCACGTCATGTCCCTCTACAGTGATGTGAATTCAAAAGCACCTAGACGCACTTTCTCTAAACATTCAAATCACACTTAGAAAATAATTAATTTCATCCTGATCGCGATAGTACAGATGTTGACGCTTTTGAATGGTTTTGACCGTTCAGTTGAATTTTGCTCAAATTTGTTTGTTAGCAGTATTGACTAAGAGTGCGTGGTGGTGCCGGCTGTCAGATGGCTGCCACAGCGAAAGGGTTAACAAGTACAGCAATAAGCCAATAATTTTGAGAGGGGATCTTTTTTAAAACCTTTTTCATGTTAAATGTTCAAGCCTTATCTTTTAGCAACTTTCCACTGTTTAACGGATACAGATAAGAATACAAACAACATATGCTACATGCCTAGACATTAATGTGGTACTGGTACCATTTCAATTCATGCATTATAGTATACAATTTTTGGTACATAGTATGTATTTTATTTTATGAACTTGTTGATACACGTTCAGTATGTACATACCTTAATCTTCGACGAACTGTTGCGACAGATACATGCAACATTGCAGCAATCCTGGGGACAGTGAAGTCGAGGTCAAAAAGGTGTTCAAGTTGTGATTGGGAAATGTCGTAAACTGGAGGTCCCATTCGTCCATTTCTAACACGTGGAGGGTGAAAGCCACTCATCTGCCTCCTTTGGAAAAGAAGAATAAACAAGTTTTGCAAATGGGATACTACATATGGATGTTTTCATAGACAGCTATATGGTCATGTACATGTACATGTAAGCAGGTAGGATAGAAAAGGGTTAAAAATGGTGTTGACACAGTCACAGTGCAAGTGCCAAAGTGGGGATTTAGATTTCATCAGGGACTGAATACCTCAACTACAAGGGTATGCTAACAGCTTGTAGGGGGTCTACATGCATCATACCTGGTGCTGTATCTAATGTATTTAACGAATTGTGGTCGTTTCGCTCCATGGCTTTTTCGCCCGCAGTCGTTTCGCCCCAATGCAGCGCCCGGTATTTCTCGAGTTCAGAGGACATGGAGATGCACTTAAAGAGCGCGTTGAGAACTTAAATTTAAATGACGTTGACAGGACATGATGATACATCATAAAAAATTTGATAATCAACTCTTTGGTCAGTTTCCTGACGCAAAACCACCCCAAGTCCAAGGAGGCGAAATTACCCAATGAGTAGGCGAACATACATGTACTGCTATTTGGAGCGAAACGACTGGGGGTGAAAAGTTATGGAGTGAAACGACCGGATACGGTATCTAACATAATGTAGCCCTAGGCCTATAGCCTAGCTAGCTATGCCTATTGTATAAATATGACTTTATAGTGAAATCAAGGATGGCTGCAGTACATTTACTGTTTAAAGGGCTTGGCCATTCGTTCACATCTAATAATTTTTGGTCCAGTTTAATCTAGTTCCGATTTCTAATGCCAGGCGACACCACCAGTCCGGCTGTAATGCTTCTGCATGTATGAAGCATTACGGGCGGACTGGTGGTGTCGCCTGGTTTTAGAAATAGGAACTATATAGAAAAAATAATATCCTGACAAAGAAGCAAACATACCTGAGCAAACTGGGTGTGTCTGTGCCACTACTGGCAGTGGCGGCAGTGGCACCACCACCACCACCACCCGGCTGTCCCTGACCCTGTCTCTGACTCTGGGCCTGATGTTGATGTTCGTTCCGAAGGGCAGTAATCATGGATTGGATAAGGTTACTTAATGGCTGGCATTCATCCCATTCATATGCAACACGAAGAATGTTCCTCTGCACAGCTTCCAGCCTTTCCACAGCCAAATCTACATCCGAATCATCTTCGTCTTCTTGAGCTATGCACCGTTGTACATCCAACACTGTATTCATACAAGTGTGCAGGAAATTGCTGTACGTAAGTCTATCTTCAGGAGGAGGAGCAAACACGGCGACCACAAAACTTGCGGACAGAAGGAACAAAAATATAAAACCATACACCTGCATGATTCTAATCAGTGAATAAATGAAGCGTCAGGGATCTCAAGTTGAAATATTATGAAGCTTGTCGGATTTTGAAAAATGGTGGTGAAATGTGAAGCCAAACAGTTTATGAGAGAAGATTTTTCATTGGTCGCTTCAAATTTTTCCGATTTTTACCGAACATTAACCTCCGTCGCACTGCGCCCACGTCGGAACCACCACACGCCGACATGGAAACTTTGATAACCGATATGGGAACTAGACTTATGATCGTATCCGCGCACCATAAAGATCAATACGATAATAGGGAATTTCCGCTTACGATTACGATTACGATTACGATTTCAAAGTCGTAATCGTAATACTCTCAAAACCGGTGTAACATCTGTGGTTGTTTCCCATGTGTCAGTGTTTCCAAACAATAGGCAGCTAGAGAGACCATGACTTTTCAATAGGGGGAAACACAGAAAAACTTGTCAATCTATCTTTTAGCGTTCCCAAACAATGAGGGGAAACACTCAAAATAGAAACACTCAAAAACATTACACCGGCATGAACCAGAAATTTTGTTTCCGCATTCACACCAACGACTTGGTGTACTGTAGTATAGGCCCTATACTCTGCTCTCATGCTCTGGGTGCACTCGTTCTAACGAGGATTCCGGCTGATCTTCGTAAGCCGAAAAACGATAACATGAATTAGCGAAAAGCCTACTTTCCACACCACATATCAAATTCAAGGTGAAATATTCATTGAAGAATACTTTAGAACATATCTGCCAAACATAGGAACTGCATTTAATGTGATCAACGGCGATTTTGATCATGTTTTAGCGCCGAGAAAAGTGCACCCAGAGCATGAGAGCAGAGTATAGGGCCTATACTACAGTACACCAAGTCGTTGGTGTGAATGCGGAAACAAAATTTCTGGTTCATGCCGGTTTTGAGAGTATTACGATTACGACTTTGAAATCGTAATCGTAATCGTAATCGTAATCGTAAGCGATGCGGAAACTCCCTATTTTCATACGCGCAGACGATTTGCCATCACGTGATCAGAATTTTTTTCCTCGTAATCTCGCCAAAGCTTTCTACTTCATACCAACTATTCTCGCCGAGAAATTCGATAAGTCCGAACCTCATCAAAAAAGATAATGATTCCTTTCACTGCAGATGATAATAATTGTAAACATCGGATTTTATCTCGGCCGCCATCTTGGGTTTGGTTGAGAACTTGCAATATTACGCGTCTGTTGTGTGTATCAAATGTCGCTTATATCAATAGGCGACTGTTTTGTTAGTAATTGTTTTCATTGGGTTTTTAGCAGATTTTAGGGATAGGTTGAAAGCAATGGTTTGTTGCTTGCACGCAACTGCCTTTGACTTTGTGACTCCCTGGCGTGTTTTACGCGGTGCTTCCTAGATTTTATAGAGATAATGGTGTCTAAGAGCGATGGATATCTTAACGAAAGTGGCCCGAACACGCGACTACAAGAAGAAAGTGGTGTAATGACACTTGCAAACACAGACAGTACCAAAAATGTATGATATCGCTAAGAATGAAATAAGGGTATGTTTAGCCCGATTATTTATTCTCGATATCACCAAAGACGCATCAATAACCCTTCAATATCTTTGGTTCTGCGATATTTGACCAGGCCGTTCAAATCTTTTTCCTTGTCTCAGTGTTTCTGCAGAGGGCCAACTTCTTTAAAAGGGACTGGAGACTATCAGGATCAAAGTATGTCGTATTAAATTACATTGAACAGTACATTATCGCTGAATCAAATAACTCCAATACTCTACTGCGCAAAGAAGTCACCTGGAGACTCAAATTTGGTGCACATAGCGCCCGCCTATAGTCCCCTTTAACATGCTGATTATTGTTGGACATGATTTGTGTTCATTGCCTGTCAATTTAAGGGGGACTATAGGCAGGAGCAGGGGATTCGAATTGGCCATCTTCAAGTGACTAATATGCACAGTAAGGGCGCTGAGTCATGTTTGATTCAGAACTTAATACATTCCTCGTGCAAGCGTGAATCATTTTGACATACTACGAGATGGAAGAGACCCCTGTTGGAAGCTCTGCGTAAGTTTAGTCACAACCTAGCGGCTAAATATAGAGTCCCTTTAAGACAATCATTTGTGATGGTATTTCTTGCGATGTTTCCTTGCACCTGGTGTGATTCATAATGGGTTGTTCATTACAAGCAGTTAGTCAGGTGACACATCATTAATGCGCCTCCCTATACGAGTTACTGGGCGCCGCTTTAAGCTGATGGAAGAAACAGATGATGGAACCGGAATGGAGAATCGATATCGAAACACTTAGAAGACATAATGTGACCTGCCCTCTCAAAATTAGCGGTGGCTGTAGTAATAATTTTCAGATAATTTTTTTGTAACAACAAAGTAACAAGTATTTCGACCAAACACCGTTCTCTACAAGAATGGTCGAAACCAAGATAAAAATAATCAGAATTATATTTACGGTAATTCGTAATCATGTCGATTGACAATTATCATTTATGCGTCAAAATATGTAAATCATGAGATGTCGCTCGAATGGACTGTTTCCACCTTGGTCCCCATCCGGCCGGTTACGACAACACGTTCAGGGTCAGTGCCCAATCACAGAATCAAGTCAACTCGATACAGCGAGTGGATGTTTACAAGAAAGGCCCAAGGTCATACGGCAGAAAACATAATGGCGAATTCTCCCGATAACTAATTTTATTGCAATCGACAATAGCCAGCGCTAATTGTTTCCCGTCGCAACGGGCTACTTTCATTAAACACGGTACTGTCGCAAGGTTACAACAACACGGACACAATGCCTTTTTCAACGCCTTAATAGAAATTAAGGTATAAGTAAAACATATCGGTCATTCTACTCCGTTCAAAATCAACTTTTTATGCAATTTCAAAGGGCAAAATTAAATTTTAGTGCAAGTTTAACGAATCGGAACGTGACAGCGTGGTAATAAACTAACGAGGAGTAAGGATAGATACGGTATCGAGGGAAATTAACGAACTTTTGAAGTGACTAAAAACTTGTCGGACATTTGCCTGTGCTATGCACTGAGTGTACAGGTAATATACACACTCTGCACTGTAGGGTCCTATACATTGACTATAGACACTTCATATTAGTATTGTGCGTCACACCTAGTTAACAGTATGAAGGTGTGTGCAGGATTACCGAATGGGCCTTGTCCTCACGAGGACGAGGACAAGGGGCCGATCGAATGGAGGTTGTGCGACCTATGGCTGTGTGCGAAGTGCAATAAGTCCCGCTTCCCTGAGTATGGAAGGTCAGTGACGGGGGCCAATAAGAAGAAGCCGCTAGATCTCTCGGAGCTGTTGAAGCTAAAGGACAGTGCTGACTTTGTTGATGTGTGCATTCAGTCTATCGCGACTACGTTTCAATATAACCAGAATTCCGTACGGGAGGCTTTGACTACACTAGAACTGAACACTGACGGAGATTCGGAAAGTGCTGTGTACGGCCTGTATTGGCCTTTTTCCGCAACTTAAGGAAAAACGGCTCATAAATAGGCAGGTGAAACATAAACTTGTTGAGGATATATTTCATCTGGGTTACAGCGTGGTGAACCAGTTACCCTCTAAGGATCTTGATAAGATCTACAAAGGGCAAACGGTCTGCGTTTCTGAGGAACAGCCCGTTATCCAACTTGCGGACTTGATATCGGAACTAACAGACTTAAAACAGAGAGTCGGTCAGCCGGATGTTGAGGCCAGAAACTTGAGAGAAGACAATAGGCGTTTAGAGCAGGAGCTCCAAGATAGCAACCACAATCCTGCAGATGTGGACGAGGAGGTTACTGATATTGTCTCTACTGTCCCTGGTCTACCAGTGGAGACTTGCGAAGATTCCTCTTCTGAGGAATCTTCTGAGGAATCTTCTGAGGACCCCATTCCCGACGAGGTTGGTCCCAACGACTTTACCGTGCCAAAACGTAAACGCAACAGGAGAAAGGAGAGTAAACTGAAGAGTGTACTGAAACCTGCGGTTGATAAATCCAATAAGAGGCCACGGGCTACCAAGGAGCCTACGCTGCCACCGACGAAAGCAGCCTACCTTGGTCGAGTGAACCCGGCGCATTCTATACAGGATGTCGCTGATCACATTGTCGAGATCAGGGTGAAAAACTGTGGTGTCGAACTGCTCGCCGATAAAGAACACTACAGGTCATTCAGACTAGACATTCCAAATGAATCATATAACAAGATCGTGAGCGATTCTTCATGGCCTGCTGGGATGATCATTCGGCCCTTTCGGGCCCCCCGCCGATTACTCAAGGCGTCCCAAGCTGCAGGGAGGGGTCACGCCCGTGATAAGCAGAAGAGGAATACGTTACGGTCCTCTGGTTCGTGGGGCTCTCGGAACAAGGTCCCAAGGCGTTACTCTGGGTGGGTTGACCACTCACGTGCACCGAGAGAAAACGATGGATGGTGCAGGGAATACGATCCACGGTCCACTGGCTCTTGGGGTAGGGAATATGATTCCTACTACACCCAGGACTGTGACTACGACCGCGGACACTGGTATACCCAGGTCGACAATCCGTGGAGAGAACGATAAGCATTCCGAAGAAGTTATTTGTGAAATTTTTAACTGTCACGGGTTTAAAGCTAGTGCACCCTATATAGCCGAGAGGCTTCAGAACTGCTCTGTTATGTGTTTGTGCGAAACGTGGCTAACGCCCAGTGAACTGTCTTCGATTCCGGATGCCCTTGCTACGGTGGACTCGCGCTTTGAGCAATCATCCTATGTGGTGTTTGCGAAATCAAGCATGACGGACGTGGTGCAGCATCACTCTGGCCCCCCATATGGTGGGGTAGCTGTGATATGCAAGAAACTCCCAGATCTCTCCTGGCAAGATATTGCTGTTGACAATGATAGAATTATCGCTGTGTCACTGAACAACCGAGCTGGTATACGGCAGACTAATGTGAACACCTATATGCCCTATTTTGAGGGGCCCGGAGCTAGCCTAGCCCCGTTTATTGAGTGTTTAGACGGGCTGCAGTCGTTTCTGGATAAATATGGTCCTATTTCTCCTATTCGAATATGTGGTGACTTTAACGCCCAGTTGCCTCATGGTGACACCCTTTCGCGTCACTGGTACAGAATCAGAGGCTTCTCCAGGCAGTCAAAGCTACTGTATGACTTCATCACCTCGAATGACCTCACAGCAGGTGACATAGGAACGTCGCAGTCAGTAAAGTACACGTATTCTTGTATTAAACGTGGTGTATACACCTGGATTGATCATGTGTTGACGCCTAGATACAATAGTTGTGATTGCGTGATCGTGCCGCTGGAAGATGGGAATGTGAGTGATCATCTCCCCTTGCAGTTTTCCTTTAACGTCCACGTTGATGATTCTGGAACGCCTGAACGCTGTGAGCATAGTGGCCAAACGGGCCGCTGTAACTGGAAAGTGCCATCCAATTGTCTCAAATAGCGATCGATTCTTGAGGACAAGCTAAAATTTGTTAATGTATGCGCTCCTAGTCATCCGGACAGAAAGTCGGCGCAACAGTACGTTGATAGCATGTTTGCAGTCCTCAACGATAGCATTCACACCGCAGCTCGAGAGTCAAAATGCTGTGCGACTAGCGCATTTCGTCCTAAGGCTCATTGGTCTGCAGACCTGAGCTATCTGCCCGATATCAAGTCATTCTGGTGAAGGCTGTGGGTGATGAACGATAGGCCTAGAGACGGTGCCGTGTTCGTTTGTTGGAAACATGCTGAGAAACAATTCCGCAAAGCGTCTATGGTAGCCATCCAGAATGTGTGTAATAAGACCATTCGTCCAATAACTGTGAGCACTTGCTATTCTAAACTGCTGGAATGTCTCATCAAACATGACTGTGATAATTGCTCTGAAACTCAGTTTGGGTTCAGGCCTGGCCCTGGCACTGATCAGGCATGTGCTTTCTTACATGATACTGTAGCTTATTTCAATTCCAATTCAAGTCCTGTTTATGCCTGTAGCTTGGATGCGGAAAAATGCTTTGACAGGATCTGGCATGATGGTCTCATGTTCAAGTTATTAACTCGTATTCCGCTCAATTACTGGCTAATTCTGTATGAATGGTATTCCCGCCTGAGGGCGCTGGTTGTATGGAACGGTCAACACAGTGTTAAGTTTAGAGTTACCCGAGGTATACGGCAGGGTAGTATACTGTCACCTCTCCTTTTCATAATGTTCACTGATGATCTACTTAAGGAACTCTCCAACTCTGGCCTTGGACTGCGGGTATCCCAGTATCTATTTAATAATTTTGCATATGCTGATGACGTTAATCTGATGACCTTAGGTGCCCCAGGGTTACAGGGTCTAATCGACATTTGTTCAAAATTCGCCAAAATGTGGCGGTTCGTCTTTGGTTTTAAGAAGACACGTTGTATAATATTTGGAAAAGAGATCTTATCCAAGACTCCAGTTTGGTACTTGGATGGCAATGTAATTTCTGTAGATGACGAGGTAGACATTCTTGGTGTTAAGTTTTGTACAAGCCTGTTATCATCATTTCATGTAGAGCAGAGGGTCTCTGCTGCTCAACGTAGAGCTTTCAGTCTGTTAAGTGCAGGTTTCAGTTATCCCGGCCTATGCTCAGCCGCAAAGGTGTATTTTTGGAAAACCGCTATTCTACCTATTGCAATCTCTGGATGTTCTAGTGTGCATATGAATAAACACGATATGTCTATTTTAAACAGTTTTCAGAATAATAATTTTAAACGGGTGCTCGGCTTACCGAAGCGATCACACCATAGCAAGCTTCTTAAGGCCATTTCTGTTAATCCTGTCTCCACTGTGATCCTCAATAGTAAGCTTTTACTTTTTAACCGTATTTTTAAACGCCGGTCCCCGGCCAGTGCTCCTAATGCTGCTCTTTTGGCTGAATTTTTAGCTGGGCGGGGTTGTACTGTTGGCACACTGTTACACGATGTTTCTCAAAATGTGTCGCCTGTTATTCTTGCGTTGTCGGACCGGCCCCGCTCGCTCTGCCCCGTTGACGTGGCCTCTGTCGGCGAGGATGGCGTAGTTGACTCTCTTAGGTCTCTCCTCCTTGACGACAGATACTGCTCCCCGAGGTCGCGTGAGAGGGGGCTGGTCAAACTTTTGGTGCGAGGTTTTTAATGTGCTTTTATATATCTGTTTAACTGTATCAACTGTATTGTTCTCCTGTTTGGAGGTTTTAAATAAATAAATAAAAAAAAATAATGAAAGATGAGAACGAAATGTTCGCATCTCATTCGGTTAATGATATTGAAACGAGCTGTTAAAATCAACATTTGGTCTTTTCTCATTGGGAGATAAGGCAACAACACATGTATAAAACGTATGTTTTATTTATTCTGTCCTTTTCTGCATGAGTCCCCTATCGAATGATTGCCATAAGATATTAATCAATTTCTGTCAGTTTTCGTAAAGGGAAATTAACACTAGATTTCACCTTTGGTTGTTTGTAACAGACGGCTTGGAATTCTATTGAGAACGGTAAATTTTACTCTTACTAGTGAGAACTGTTCGTATGCATAGATAATAGATAGTTTAAATTTAAGCATATTTTTGATAAATCGTCTGTTGGAAGAATTTGCCCAATTTGCACCAGTCGTCACACACCATACTGAACTTCCAGTGGTATTGCCTCCGTAGCCTCCACACGCGTTGTCTGAGCAAAGTCAAGATGTCACACACTCGCTTTGAGGTACATTACATGTAACGCTTTGCTTTCGGCAGAACATGTCGTGTCAGCCGTGTGCTCTAGGAAGCATTAGACCTGTTCGCATACTGGATTTGCATACATTTGGTCAAAATACCTTGAGTAACATGCACTTTCAAGCCGAAATCGTTGTTTTACATCTGCGGCATTTGAAAATTGCTGTTTGCCATTAACAACACGCAACAATTGAGATACTTCGGGATAGTCCCCAGCCTCTGCCATAATGTACTGTTGGCGCTGGAGATGAACACACGGTCACCCGCTGCCTAAGGTGGGGTAGATTTCGAGGCATTGTCATAATCACATCAACAACACCCAAAACATAGATGTCACCAATTATTAAACTTGAAATTCTTATACGTAGCGAATTAGAAATTAGCCAGGGGCCCTGTGGCTTTTGATAATGTGCTCTACAACAATCTCGGGGTGTTGCCCCAAAGAAGCCGACAGTGAAGGGGGTTATTTTGTGGTGGCCCTTCAGTTGTGGGTCACACCGCAGTCATCTCGACGACCATTTAGTTAATGATGGCGTCCATCCCTGGATCCACACCCAGGGCGAGCTCGCTACATTCGCACGGCCGCCTGTTGGATTAATCCTGCAGTTTTATAGGTTTACATGTAAGGAATCAATATATATATATATGCAAACTTGAAGGCAAGGCAAGTACCATGTATGAAGAAGTTCCTTAAATCCAAGTTGTGGCACATTCCTTCTGGACGCATTGTTATCCATCGCTGGGTTTGAAAGTCGCAGGTCGCGGCGATCAGCGATTCTTGTTTCAGGATGCGATGAAGACCGTAATGAGAATTGTTTGTCTCATGATGATTGAATGGAACTGTCCATGAAATCAGAAGTATAAAGTATAATATCATATGATATGAATAAAAAAGTCGTTACGCGCAGTACACCTGTGTACGGACATAAACGGCCTGCATAAAATATGTGTCATTTCTGACACGAGTGGGACAACACGTGATTGGCTGTGGCCGTCGTATACCTTAACGTATCCACGAAAATTCAGCTACACTGAGCATAAAGTAGTGAGGGTCTAACAGTAACATAAGGGCGAGGTTTAGTACTATATCAAACAGGGCCATAAAACCATCCCCGTTATAAAGCAACCACTACGCCAGCTTACTCAAGCTATAAATCCGCGATAAGACCAAATATGTCATAATGACTATGTGATAATGCTGTTGTAACAAATTAAAAGTACATTGACATAACACCGGGAGTGGAAAGCTAACTTCGCTCTGACTTGGTTTAACTCGGAGAATGGTGCTGTAGTTGTAAAATTCGCTCAGTTGGAATCAGGGGAATTTCATTTGAATATCTTGGTTCCAGCAGACACATTACTGGCTGAAAAGGAGTGGGTTGCAGGCCAAGGTTTTGGGGTATCCACGGAAGAATTAGGTAACAAAGGAAAATGGTATCCCAATGAGTTTTAAGACCATAAAAATCTACACTATATCAGGGCTTTTATTTTCCCGTGATGCCATGTTAGTTGCATCAGAAAGCAAATTCGCAATTTGTGAGGAAAGAATATAAAAAAGAGAGAGATTCGGATGAACAGGACATAGATGAGTGTTTGAATACCACAAGGCGTCGCGAGAGACGCCAGCATTTGCTCAACTAAGCGATATCTCTTTCAGTAATTTTCGTTAACGATAATAGCGATTGGAAGTGACGTTAACGTAACTGCTCCGCGAGGTAAGATAGTCATCACCCGGCCAAAACTTCCGCTACCGCCTCGATTTTGGCGAATTGAGCTCCAATCTCGCGGTGTTCGGTGTTACAATCAAAACCTCCAGTTCGGTATCAGTTGGGATGACCACATTTGCGAAACTCGTAGTCATTCATGAATTCAGCAATTTTATGATATCTTCAACGCCTACACCTAGTTGCTACCTAAATTTCTTCTTATCTCCGATGGCTCTGCAGTAAAACGCCAGCAATAATGGTGTTTGCCGGCTTGAAGTGTCTTTGTCTTCTGACATTTCTGATTCTCTAGTAGAGTTTCCTCACTTGCAACCCACGCGAAAACCTTCCAGCAAGAAAACACAACTTTGATTTGCTGAACAATTCCCTGGAACTAATTTCTATGAAAACGAAGCAGAAAGATTCGTAGACGTCAATTCAACATAAATGCTAATTAACTGGGAAAAATAACCACAGGGCTAATGACTTAGCAACGCCGCACCAAGCACGAGACAATCGCGGATCTTTTCAAATACATGTACGTAAATAAAATAATTGTCAATTATCAATTTTTGCCTGAAGCGTTTTAAGTTTAGAGTGATTGGACTCTAAAAGCCATCATGGTGCATCAAGAGGAAAACACGTGCGCTTCGCCATCTCGCGAGTGAAATTTCGTACGTCCCGCACACGACCCAAAATACCCACTTCACTTCCAAATATTGGCATTGAGTGTGACGCGCACTCCTCATATGGAAACGGCAACAATGCGAGTCGTTTGCTCCGATGCGTGCAGCTGTCAAATCGGGAGCCAAATTGGCGCATGCTCGGTTTTGCGTTGGCTGAACGTGAAACGTTTGGTGTCGCAATCATACTGCCTCCGTTGATTTCGCCCACGACTTTTCAGTATAAAGATGAGAAAAACAAAGCCGTTGTCTTAATGAACATGGATAAAACAAGGCTTGCATTTCTCCTTTGTAGTCTAATTTTCTTTGTTAGACGAACCAAGTGTTCATGCGTTTTTCCGACGGATCTATAATGTAATTTTCTCCCGTTCGCACTGATACGATACTACGATACTACATAAGTATGTAGATGTCAAGGGATCTGCTGCAATAATATAGAAGTCTCAAGTGAATCTGCTGAATACGAAATGTTTACATGCCTACTACTAATACTGCAAAATCGTTTCCCACTGAACAAGAAAGAAACAAAATTGCCGCTTATATCACTAAAGTGCCACTCCCCACAAATAAGTCTGATTTGAAATCATCTGATCAACATCCCACATGTCAAGATTTTCTAAGATGATGAACCATTTTCTAAGGTAATGAAATTTTTTCTTTTTCTTAAGGTGCAAATAGTTTTTACTCCTTAAGTTGTTCGCAAACTACACATATGTAGCCGACATTTTTGCATACCGCTCAGTATTCGAGTTCATTCGGTATCCGCCATTACGTTTCATGACGAATTCAATACTATTCCGTCGCTCATATCACGGAGAAACTAACACTAGTACCACGCTGCTGCTAGTACTACTTGATACGAGAAAAGAAGTTGCACACATTATTAAGTAAGGCTGGACCACTGGCTTAGCCTGATTAATCGATTAATGATACTCTTATTCTTGGGATTGACCCGAAATAAATCCCTTTTTTGCACGGAACTAAATCGTCCTCTTTTAGGAAGTGGGCAGTACCACTGCTATCGCATGACATGAAATGTAATGAAACCAACCCCCCCCCCCCCGATCCAGGTAGAAATGAATTTGGAAATGATTAGGGCAGTAGGCAACAAGATTAGTTAACAAATTGGAGAATAGTTTGTAAGTCTTGCGTAAATATTCATCGTTTGAAGCGAGCCGCGGGGCGGTGCTAGCTCCCGCAGTCTTTCACTTGTAGAATGATTGTTTTCTGAAGGCAAGGGGATTCTGGTTCGTGTAGCGTGTACTCCACATTACCCCCCTCCCCCGCCGTATCTGTTTTTTAGAGCATGGAGGCACATAGCGGTGAGCTAAGAGGCAAACTGGACGTATACGGTGACGGTGACGGTGTAATAGACCTTCAAAAATGCAAATGAAGATGGAAATAGGGGTACGCCATTCGTCTTCACAAAGGCAACGTTATAATTTAATTCTGTACGTATAGGCGCAATGGATATTTTTCAAATTCAATTACACAAATTTCTATTTTCTACTTACGGCGTAGACTTTAATAAAAAGCGCGCTTTATATTGTATCACTTTTGTTAATCATGTTTGCCAATTTGCGCTCAAATCCACGTAAAATCTATACCCCGATGCCTCCATGATCTCTGCGGTGTGTCAGAGTCCGTAACCAAAGGATGTGCACTATTTGCACTCGGAAATTCCCGATTCCCTCCCTTAATTAATCGTACCATAAAATTGTCATTCAGAAATCATGAACACGGTCATTTCATGCTTTTATCCAAGGTCGCCAAGTATAAAGAGGCAATACAGGGACTCTAAATACTTAACAAATTGTTTGGACTGACGGCGTGATGCCGAACGCTTCATTGAGATCTCTCAATTAACCTGATTTTAATTTAATTGATTCATCGTCACGTGTCCCGATCAGATATGTTGAAGAAGCGATTTGGCTGTCACCGGCATGGTCAAGTTCGTTAGTTTATGTTTTAGCCGCAAAAGTGCAAGATCATTTCTTTTTTTTCTTCTCCAGCATGATGGTCTCTGCATGCAACCCCGCGACAATGTTGCATGTATTTCCCAATTAGTCTATGACGTTTACGATGTCACCAAACATCGTTCACGATGCCGAACATTGGTCAGCGGACATTATTACGTCGTAAGAATATCAAGTTGTTGATAAATAAAAAACAGAGTAGTAATTATATAGAACCCCTATCACATTACCAAGACAATACCACAAAATCATTCATTTTGCTGTAACACCTATTCATTTGCATCATGGTTCCCCGCCCGACCTCCAATTTGCAAATAGCGGACACCTGTTACGACGCAGTTATGCAATATCAGTCAAAATGGCCGACCTTCCGCTGAAAGAAAATCACCGAAAAATATAGGCCTACTAGCATCCAAAAAGGCAACCTTTGAACAATGCATCTACGGACAGGTACTCGTTGGTACTCATTATGTTCTCAGTTATAGTAAATGACATGCGTTTATTTATTAAATCGGCATCTTATTTGCCTTGTCGTCAACGTTAATTTCGCATATAATAGCCCTTGCCATTATTTTTCATGTTTTAGAATTCACAGGTGGGCGCTTTGTCTTTTTTACGTTGAATTTTCACTTTTGAAATATCAAATTCAAGGTCTCGTTGAACTATGAGAAAGTCTATGTTGCAATTTTTTTGCCTTGGCCTCCCTTTTGTCTTCGGTCGGCATTTATGTCGTATGTTTCAGATGTCATAATCATTCCTTCGTCATGGCCTCAAGGGGATGGACGATTGACCGTACAAACAGCTCTAGGTATCTCAATGATGGCTGGTCCGCCATATAAGACAAAGGCTATTACGATCAGTTCAAATGAAAGTGTATATTTTGATATTCTTCACATGTCGTAATCTTTTCAATCTATAAAGCAGTGGGCATACAAAATGTTTTCTCATTAAAAACCTGGGCGTTAAGTTTATAAATAATTGAGGACACTTGTATCTACAACTCCTATACACACTGAACCATTCACTTTGTAAAAGTATATTCACCTGCAGAATGAATTAATAGTTTGACATACGATTAATGTAAACTTTTGTAGTTTGTAAACAGGCTCCAGGTGAAATACCCCATTCGACAAAGCCTTGAGTTTACGTGTACTTATCAAAAGGGGCGTTTAAATTTCGCTCCTGACCCAGAGGTTCTACGCCACTTCCCGAGCACAACCTCTCAAAGTATAAAAGACCCAGCTACTGGCGTAATGTTAGTTAATATCTTAAGTATATTCCAGTGTATCATGTTCAACAATGCTGACTGGAGAATGGCCTTTTCGATCCTGAAGCACTTGTAAATACAAAAGCTGACGTTTTCATCCCATGCACTCCACCTCTTCTTTTTAAGCTTCGGTTGCAAGTGAGCAAAATCCACCCTGGCATCACAGATTTACATTTGTCACTTTGACTTCCTCTGCCTAATGTGTATTCTGAGGCCCGCTTCACCATGTTTTACATCAAATAGATGATCTTTTTTGAGAAAACAAACATTCGTTCATGAAGGGGACTACTTTTATGGAAGCGAACTCTAACAGCCAATACTATAGTATGGGTATGAAATTTTGGAAGAGCGAATAAATTGTCGTCAGCCGACGCCGGTCAGCTGTCGACTACAATTCAAATGATACTTCTAAGGGCGTAATTCAGGAAAGCTCGGCCCAGGGTTAGGGACTCGGCACCATTTTTTTAAAGCCCGGTCCGGTCGCGGGTTACTGTAGGCGTAAACCTGGTGGGGGAAATGCGCGGTGAAGTGATGACTATTGTTCAACAATTTGTCCCCCCCCCCGCTGCTAAGAAATTGAAAACAGTAGACTCTTTCTTTGCATAAAAGGCTGACCTGTACCTCGCAACAATAAGATCCCGCGCACGGCACGTTTGATTAGCATATTAAAAGATTATCAACCAGACATCTTGTACCCTCCTACCTGGTTTGGTTTAATGAGAAAAACTAGATAATTCCCGCTAAAAAAATCCCGCACATATTTTCCAAGTACAAACTAAATAAAAGACTCCTTTTCCTGTTTCAGTTACTGATAAGTCGTGAATGCAAACGGACTGGACCAAAACTGATGCCGCGGAGTCCATAGCCCTTCGTAAGATTGTACTTAGTTATTACCGAGTCCGTTTGAACTTGATGGCATAACACCCGTATTAACTCCAGTTTAGAAGGACGTAAACGAAACGCAAGTGGAACTCTCCGACCTTTAATTTAGGATTAACACCACCTTTCATTGGATTAAACGAAACTTCAGTGGAACACTCTGAACTTTCTTGTTGGGATTAACACCAGCTTAAATATGATTAACGAAACGCCTGTTGAACACTTCAAACTTAATTTGGAATTTTACAACACCAGATTATTTGTATTATTATATAAACGAAATTCCAGTGGAACACTTCAGACTTTACTTAGGATCAGCACAGGCTTTAAAAGGGGTTGATGGGACATCCAATTTAAGTTGAGAAGAACTCACCAAAAGTTCAATCATGAAAGGAACAAGTTTTGATTCGATTCTTGAACCTTTCGTAGTCTTCGAGGAGGAGCAGGTCATCATGATATGCGTTATTCGGGAGGAGCAGGATAGTGTTTCCATGTACTTCATCGAAGTCGACGTATCAATGGAGTCAGAATTCGTGTCGGAATTTACGTGATGAAAGTTGTTGGACTCGGCAGCTGTACCACCACGAGAAATGGGTGAGTCAGGCTGACTGGTGCAGATTTCGAGTGGAATATTTCAAATGTTGAGTTCCTCCCAAAAGTTAGTTCTTAGTTGAGTCAAGGTTTAAGAGCACTAACTCATGATAAAGTAATCACGTGTGATAAGTGGGATCTATCCAAGTTCAGGCATTGACGTCGTAACGTTAAGGTGGATGACTATGTCTTCTATCCAAGTTCAGGCATTACCGGTGTAACGCTAAGTGGGATGAATGTGCCTTCTATCCAAGTTCAGGCATTGCCAGTCTAACGTTGATTGATAAGACTATGTCTTCTATCCAAGTTCGTACATTGCCGGTGTTACGTTAAGTGGGATGGTTACATGTATGTCTTCTATCCAAGTTCGTGTGGGATGACTGAGACTTCTATCCAAGTTCGTAAATTGCCGGTGTAGCGTTACTGGGATGACTATGTCTTCTATCCAAGTTCATGCATTGCCTGTAAAACGTTGATTGATAAGACTATGTCTTCTATCTAAGTTCGTGCATTACCGGTGTTACGCAAGGAGGATCACGCGGTGACGTCACGGCTTTTCCAAGATGGCACTGCATATTGTAAACAAACTCGATCCACGGCCAAGGGAAAATCAAGTCATCAAATACAGTTAGATTTTTCGCATCAAATCAGAGTTATTAGTACTTTTCTGCTATGAAATAAGTCTTCAGACAATAAGTTATCATTTGAATAATGAAAAGTGCCGTTTTGATGGGGAAAAATAGGGTTTTTAAAACCAAATAGCCGGGCACCGATCTTCCAAAATTAGCGATGGTTTCAAAACAGTCTCCCAGATATGGGGCAATCTCTTCATTATCATAATGGGATTTGGAGGCATGTTTACAGATTTTACAAGTTCGAGACCTGTAGGACCTCAAAATCTTGCATAGATCCTCATAGATCCCCTCTATTTGTCGAGTTAGCGCCCCTATAAGATCATGCATTTTCGGACACTAGAACGAAATCTTCCTGCGGATATCGCGGTTTCGGTGATGATTTAAGGAGAAATTGACTGTTCTTAGAGTTGTATGGGACAGAAATGAGTTCATACTTCATGAATACATGAATGTATTATGATATGGGCGGGCTTCTAAGTCAAAACAATAACAAACTCAACTGCATCTCTACCGTGTATCGCGTAGTGCATTGCCTAGTGTATTTCGTAGTGTATTTTAGCGGAGACATTATTTCCGCACTTTGGCTACGCTAAACGTCTTTTTTATTCGTGGGAGTTAATCTGCTCTGTAAATTCTATTTTACACAGGAAGAATCCATACTAGGTATTGCAATATTTCATGTCTATTGGTGTTTTTCTGTACAGGAGCGCACCAGACAGTCAGACGTGGAGATGTGTTCAGTGCTGATGCTGTCAGTAGACTGAATCTGATTGGCTATAGCGATCAGTAATATGGGATGTGATCACGTGATGTGACGTCACCGCGGTATCCCCCTTGGGTGTTACGTTAAGTGGGATGGTTACATGTATGTCTTCTATCCAAGTTCGTGTATTGCCAGTGTAAGGCTTTTAAGTCTTTCCACTCCTCAGTGCTGCTGAAGGGGTTATTGTCGCCCTGGGTACACATAAAGTGTACCCAGGTTCAATGTAGTATTCTAAAAGGCCTTAGTCACAGTATATCATTGTTTCTAATACAAAATACATTACGCCTCGTTTTGATCGGAGCGGTCTTGGTATCGTAACCAATGACCGCCTGGGTAGGTATAAAATTCTGAATTTTAGCAGACGAATTATTTTCACCAAGAAGCAACGACTCAGCCCCACAAAACAATGTCAAGAACACGAGATTTTGAAGTATTCCCCGATATTGGGATTTGTGAAGTAGGGAGGATACCCGAGGACTCTTTCGAGGTCGTCAGTCAGGATTCAGAAGAGGTCAAAGACGAGGAAATGGTAGAAATCAGGAGCCTCGGGAAATCACGACACTTGACTGGGAATTCCCTTGCTGCGTGACGTAATCTTCACAAGCAACAATATGGCGGAGTTCCGGACACCAGGCTGGATCATTCTTTGACGAAAACGGAACATATATACCTTTCAAATCGTATTTAATTTGTTTAATTTTGAAACCTTTTAGAATAGAAATTAATACCTCGCTGTCGGTCATTGGTTGTATAATCAAGACCGCTCGGGTAGACCGAAAATGCAGTCCAAAACCCGAGGCGCTTCGCCGAGGGTTTTGGACGCCAGCTCGGTATCAATTCCTTAACCGTGAAATTGTACCCTGGGTCCACTTTCTATTCACAAACTGTAACCAGCTTCCGATTTAAAGACCTGGGCACGAGTTTGTTCTCGGTGAAGTCACGTTTTTAACAAGCTGTACACATTTCAACTTCGGATGATTGAAGAGGAAGTCAACCAACTCTACAGCTGGATATGAAAACGTTTCATTCTCATCCTCGTCATCTTTGCTAGACACATATGACTGGATCAGATCCATAATCAGATAATTAGAATTACTCACGCCGTCCGTCAGGCCTCGATCGTGTGCATATGTCATGTATGTGAAAGCAGACCATGCACCGCACAAAACAGTGAACTTTTCACTGTCTCCATTTTCCGCTCACACAGTAGACAGTTCACAGTTGGCCAGATGCTTTCGCCGTCTATTATCCGCTTCTTGAACTAACAATGAGTGGGCCCATACGTGAGACAAAAAGTTACCAGATTGTGACTTGTGGCTGTGAATGATAGGACCCCGACCCCTGATCACTGCATGCCAAACTTTATATGTGAGACAAAAAGTTACCCGATTGTGACTTACGGCTGGGAATGATGGGACCCCGACCCATGACCACTGCCAAACTTTATATGTGAGACAAAATGTAACCAGATTGTGACTTGTGGCTGTGAATGATAGGACCCCGACCCCTGATCACTGCCAAACTTCATACGTGAGACAAAAAGTTACCAGATTGTGACTCGTGGCTGTGAATGATAGGACCCCGACCCATGATCACTGCCAAACTTCATACGTGATACAAAAAGTTACCAGATTGTGACTCGTGGCTGTGAATGATAGGACCCCGACCCCTGATCACTGCCAAACTTTATATGTGAGACAAAAAGTTACCTGATTGTGACTTACGGCTGGGAATGATGGGACCCCGACCCATGACCACTGCCAAACTTAAATATGCGAGACAAAAAGTTACCAGATTGTGACTCGTGACTGTGAATGATAGGACCCCGACCCCTGATCACTGCCAAACTTCATACGTGAGACAAAAAGTTACCAGATTGTGACTCGTGGCTGTGAATGATAGGACCCCGACCCCTGATCACTGCCAAACTTTATATGTGAGACAAAAAGTTACCTGATTGTGACTTACGGCTGGGAATAATGGGACCCCGAACCATGACCACTGCCAAACTTTATATGTGAGACAAAAAGTTACCTGATTGTGACTTACGGCTGGGAATGATGGGACCCCGACTCATGATCACTGCCAAACTTTATATGTGAGACAAAAAGTTACCAGATTGTGACTCGTGGCTGTGAATGATGGGACCCCGACCCATGATCACTGCCAAACTTTATATGTGAGACAAAACGTTACCTGATTGTGACTTACGGCTGGGAATAATGGGACCCCGAACCCTGATCACTGCCAAACTTTATATGTGAGACAAAACGTTACCAGATTGTGACTGGCGGCTGGGAATGATAGGACCCCGACCCATGATCACTGCCAAACTTCATACGTGATACAAAAAGTTACCAGATTGTGACTCGTGGCTGTGAATGATAGGACCCCGACCCCTGATCACTGCCAAACTTTATATGTGAGACAAAAAGTTACCTGATTGTGACTTACGGCTGGGAATGATGGGACCCCGACCCATGACCACTGCCAAACTTAAATATGCGAGACAAAAAGTTACCAGATTGTGACTCGTGACTGTGAATGATAGGACCCCGACCC
Source organism: Lineus longissimus (assembly GCF_910592395.1). NCBI lineage: Eukaryota > Metazoa > Nemertea > Pilidiophora > Heteronemertea > Lineidae > Lineus > Lineus longissimus. The sequence continues at coordinate 9,161,205 of NC_088323.1, read as the reverse complement.
ATGATCACTGCCAAACTTCATACGTGAGACAAAAAGTTACCAGATTGTGACTCGTGGCTGTTAATGATAGGACCCCGACCCCTGATCACTGCCAAACTTTATATGTGAGACAAAAAGTTACCTGATTGTGACTTACGGCTGGGAATAATGGGACCCCGAACCATGACCACTGCCAAACTTTATATGTGAGACAAAAAGTTACCTGATTGTGACTTACGGCTGGGAATGATGGGACCCCGACTCATGATCACTGCCAAACTTTATATGTGAGACAAAAAGTTACCAGATTGTGACTCGTGGCTGTGAATGATGGGACCCCGACCCATGATCACTGCCAAACTTTATATGTGAGACAAAACGTTACCTGATTGTGACTTACGGCTGGGAATAATGGGACCCCGACCCCTGATCACTGCCAAACTTTATATGTGAGACAAAACGTTACCAGATTGTGACTGGCGGCTGGGAATGATAGGACCCCGACCCATGATCACTGCCAAACTTCATACGTGATACAAAAAGTTACCAGATTGTGACTCGTGGCTGTGAATGATAGGACCCCGACCCATGATCATTGCCAAAATTCATACTTGAGACAAAAAGTTACCAGATTGTGACTCGTGGCTGTGAATGATAGGACCCCGACCCATGATAACTGCCAAACTTTATATGTGAGACAAAAAGTTACCTGATTGTGACTTACGGCTTGGAATGATGGGACCCCGACCCCTGATCACTGCCAAACTTTATATGTGAGACAAAAAAATACCAGATTGTGACTCGTGGCTGTGAATGATGGGACCCCGACCCATGATCACTGCCAAACTTTATATGTGAGACAAAATGTAACCAGATTGTGACTTGTGGCTGTGAATGATAGGACCCCGACCCATGATCACTGCCAGACTTTATTTGTGAGACAAAAAGTTACCTGATTGTGACTTACGGCTGGGAATGATGGGACCCCGACCCATGACCACTGCCAAACTTTAATATGTGAGACAAAAAGTTACCAGATTGTGACTCGTGGCTGTGAATGATGGGACCCCGAACCATGATCACTGCCAAACTTTATATGTGAGACAAAATGTAACCAGATTGTGACTTGTGGCTGTGAATGATAGGACCCCGACCCATGATCACTGCCAAACTTCATACGTGAGACAAAAAGTTACCAGATTGTGACTCGTGGCTGTGAATGATAGGACCCCGACCCATGATCACTGCCAAACTTCATACGTGAGACAAAAAGTTACCAGATTGTGACTCGTGGCTGTGAATGATAGGACCCCGACCCCTGATCACTGCCAAACTTTATATGTGAGACAAAAAGTTACCTGATTGTGACTTACGGCTGGGAATGATGGGACCCCGACCCATGACCACTGCCAAACTTAAATACAGTGGAACCCCGGTCGGCGACCACCTCAGTAACGCGACCACCCCGCGAACACGACCAAAATTCTCCGGTCCCGAATGGTTTTCTCTCTAATTCCCATTAACTGGCCCTCGCTAACACGACCACCCCGGTACCCAAACCGCGACCACCAGCTTGGTCGGTCCCAAACTGCAAATTAACCCCGCTAACGCGACCATGAGGCCTAATTGCCGTAATCAACCATGACCGCATCGTATCAATTGGCACCTTCTCGCAAATCCGTGTTGATAGTTAGCACCTCGAACACAATGACCATGGGAATCCATATGAAAATAAATGATGTGTGAGTGGGTTTGATCAAATGTAAGCGCAAATAAAATGAAGAATAAACTTTCTTTTCGACTCACGGTTTGTTTTCATCATTTAGTATTAAATGATGTCAAGAGGCATGCGCACGTAGTTTTTAGGACAAATAAATTATGTTGATTAGTAAGAGTACCAATACTCAAAGTAAAGAATGCTTACTACGTCGTAATATTGATAAAATACGTTTTTAAAAAGATGATTTAATCAGTACCAGTTCAAATTGGCTGAAGTTAAAGCAGGAAGACATCAGAAAGAATTCTCAACATCTTCTCACATCACCTCTCTCAATGTTAGCGGGAATATTAGCTTGACATCAAGAAGGGCAGCTGCCGATGGTGTGAATAACATGCTTGCTCTAATTAGCATGCTCAAGTTTTAATGTAATGTTTGGTCTAATTAGCTCTCGTCAGTTTATTTACTCATTTACATAAGTTGTAAATTAAACGCAAAACACTCAAGAAAATGATTTTTTATTCGTAATATACACACAAAATTATCGAATCACCCGGTGGCGTAGTCATTAATGCATGTCAATGTACACACAGCATATCTGCCAGGACGATGTTTTGGCGGGAAAACCTACTTATCATTCTTAAATTCACTAACGCGACCACCCCGGTAACACGACCACTTCGGCTTAGTCCCTTGGGTGGTCGTGTTACCGGGGTTCCACTGTATGTGAGACAAAAAGTTACCAGATTGTGACTCGTGGCTGTGAATGATAGGACCCCGACCCATGATCACTGCCAAACTTCATACGTGAGACAAAAAGTTACCAGATTGTGACTCGTGGCTGTAAATGATAGGACCCCGACCCCTGATCACTGCCAAACTTTATATGTGAGACAAAAGTTACCTGATTGTGACTTACGGCTGGGAATAATGGGACCCCGACCCATGACCACTGCCAAACTTTATATGTGAGACAAAAAGTTACCTGATTGTGACTTACGGCTGGGAATGATGGGACCCCGACCCATGATCACTGCCAAACTTTATATGTGAGACAAAAATTTACCAGATTGTGACTCGTGGCTGTGAATGATGGGACCCCGACCCATGATCACTGCCAAACTTCATATGTGAGACAAAACGTTACCTGATTGTGACTTACGGCTGGGAATAATGGGACCCCGAACCCTGATCACTGCCAAACTTTATATGTGAGACAAAACGTTGCCAGATTGTGACTGGCGGCTGGGAATGATAGGACCCCGACCCATGATCACTGCCAAACTTCATACGTGATACAAAAAGTTACCAGATTGTGACTCGTGGCTGTGAATGATAGGACCCCGACCCATGATCATTGCCAAAATTCATACTTGAGACAAAAATTTACCAGGTTGTGACTGGCGGCTGGGAATGAGAGAACGTAACCACCCCAACCCCTCATACTCCTGGCACATAGGGGAAAAAGGTCTCTTATTGTGACATGTTGTTGGAAATGATACTGCCTGTAGCTGCCCATCCTCACTGCTAAAATGAAATTAAAGAGTCAAAATTTCAAATTCAAATTGATTTATTGATTGATCATCTATTTGGCTACAGTCAAAAACTGTATATATAGTACAAATTAAAAACACGTGATCATTCAACAGTATTCCAGAATATTCAATGGTATTCTTCGTTGCGCAGAGAATGTGCGCAAAAGCAAACACACAGTAGAATGTTCACTGTTTAATGCGATATCGACAACAGTTAAATGCTCTACTGTTGTATAGTAGAGAGTACGTTGGTGAAAGCGTCAGTAACGCCTGGCGGAGGATCGTGGAACCAACGTACCTAAATCGCGGTAATTCACGCAACCGATGAGATCTCGGTAATCAGCTCGTGCCCAGGTCTCTAAATCGGAACCTGGTTACAGTTTGTGAATAGAAAGTGGACATCGGGTACAATATCACTGTACGACATTGAACCGAAGGGGTTATTGTCGTCCTGGGTACACATACCCCTTCAGCCTGAGTGCTTCCCCTTATTGTTTGGGAACGGTGAAAGATATATTGCACGTTTTTCTGTGTTTCCTTCTATTGAAAAGTCATGGTCTTCAGCTGTCTATAGTATAGAAACACTGAAATATGAGGAAAAACCGCAGATGTTACACCGGTCAGATGGAAGTGGTTGACTTTTGGACTTACGACCATTTCAATGTGGCTTACAGAAGGGCACGAACAAAATATACAGTGTGATAAATAGAACATGCTATATGCAACGTGATTGTATATAAACAGATACAGAGGGGAATATACCCATATATTTCGACTACCTCAGGATGCAATAATGAATAGTTGAGTTTTGTTGATAATCCTGATTACGCTGATAGCTGGGGAAAGCATGCTGTAGTAATCTTACGTAATCTACCTCTGGTCTAGGAGTGGACTTGCTACCTGCTGCGCTGGCATTATAATGATGATATCATCAACCTGAATCAAAATAGACCACAAACAAACTTTCAACTTGTAACAATAAGCCGAGTGTTATTACCTCACGCAATTAGTGGAAATATGTGTGGGATCATTATCTAAATCAAATATAATATTCAAGCATTATTATCTCAGCTAGTATTTGCCTCCATTATCCTTGTGTCGTATTTATGATGTACACAAATATTTGCAGCAAGAATGATTGAAGAAAATGCCGTGCATGTGGCAATATACAAACAAATGTCGAGTCTGTTGTAATGTAACTCTGTTGTTATCTACTACTACTACTACTAGGTGAACGTTCATTTCTATTTCTGTCTTGAACCAATTAAATCTGTCTAAATGCTGAAAATCACCGCGCTGCAAATCACCGTCTACACTAAGAAACCTCATCACACAGCACTTTCCATACGTTAAAATTAAGCAGAAGGAGTAAATCTTTCGATGACAGATTTAAAATGCAATGTACAACATGCTTTGACATTTTTAATAAAAACAACATTAAAAGTCGAACATGTCCAATAGTTAAGCGGATATGCGATTTCAGCACATTCAGATTCAAAGGCGGGCGTTCTGAGCAGTGAGAGCGGGCCAACCCATTACACTACGGTAGTTGATAAAGCTTGGAATCAGTGAAACCATGTAACCTGTGCTAATCCATGGAATAGTCAGTACTAAACCGTGGAATCATTGTGCAAGTACTGCGTGAAATCGGGTGCGTTCCTTCCACGATTTATACCCTTCCAACTGCCAATCTCGTCCCAGCTGACTTTATTGATAGCAATTTGCCAGTAGTTCCAGAAACCACCTTTTTGTGGAGGATGACGTCGTCATGGAATGCATTTGAAATGCATTGTTGTCTTTTTTATCAGAATAATCATTTTGTATATATAATGCTCTGATTAAGCTTGATAGATAAGACAAACATGTACACGGGAATCACTAAAAAAATGTGTCCGCTTAGAACTGGTGACATATCACGAAAATATGTCTACATCCCTCGATGTGTACATGAAAATGTACGAAATCGCTCACCGTGAAGGAATTCGTTCTCATTTTTCATCTCCAAACCCGGCTAAAACCTTCGGTAATAAATCTTCTTATACGTTTCTTGTCATGTTTAAGATGATGTACGGATCAGTGCCAGCCGGTACTGCATGATGTAGTCAATCTTCTCTGTATCACCCTGTATGATCACACCGCTCCGTAGTTTAAATAGGCCCCGTGTGGTGGCGTAGTAAGTGGAGCGCTGATTGGTCCATATTATGGGTGTGTGGTGGGCGTGTCGTGACGTGCATGCCCATATTTGGGAGATCAGTAATGTACACTGGAGGCGAGGTATGACTGGGTTGCTCTAATATAGATTGTTGAATCGGATATGCGACGGATTTCTAAACTACCGTCAAATTCCGATCTGATCATGTAAAAATAATCTCCAAATATTGATTCGTAACCACCTTAGGTTCCAATGGCATTATTTCATGTTTTTATGCATTTTTAGGACTGATTCCAAGGTTTATCACTGGTTTCAAGGTTTCACTGATTCCAAGCTTTATCAACTACCATTACACTACTACCACTGCGTCGGAGTATGGCGTACACCAGTCTGTGATAATTGTTTGCTCTCTAGTTGCGATTGGCAGTAATGTATGAAAGAAAACCAAACTTAATCAAACCCATAACGGCAACAAAGTACGACACCAAAAAACGTGATCGCCAAACTCACCAACAAATAAACGTGAGCAGATCTATTATTGGCAATGTTCGGAACAGTGTGGTCATATCATCCATCAGCCGCCCTGAAAGTATTGTGGGAATGTTGGGTACTGTGACGTTGCGGCTTTTAAGGCACTGGTACCTCTCTGTAAAAACAGCTGAACACCTATATCAAAATAACAAAGAGTTTATTATAAGAGAAAATTTTTTACAATATTTATATAGCCAGCTGCTGAACTAAAGCATATATTAGTTATGAGAGTTCGTGTAGCAAAATGTAACAATGTTCAGTTCAGTCCCTTCAGTTCACAAGGGCAAAGTTCACACGGCAATGTTCACAGGGTAACTGAGAAAAAGGTCCAGTTCCAAAGATGAATTCCAATTAAACTGAGAAAATGTCCAGTTCCGAGCAAGGGCCCAGATATGGCGTCACAGAGGTGTAATGGGTTAAGAGGCAATTAGGCTATTCGTTCCCAATAAGAATACGGAATTTAGGCGTTCCAATTCGAATACGTATATGTGTGCGTTTCACAGCTGCAGCGACGACTCCATTCGACACATTCGGCACCAACGCCAGGCAATCATAATTCCTGAACCGAAAAGTCCGGATTCGATAAACAGCTTCCCCGAAAAGGGATTCTGGAGCTCCAATCAATTCAAATCACAAGGCAAGCATAACCAACTGCTTTCCTTGGTGTCTTTCTGAGTACTCGCCAAAGGCACACACCAACAACCATGCCTCAGTAGGCCTAAGCCTTTGCCTCAGATCACCCAACCACTCGCCATTGTCAAGTCATTGTTAAGTCATTGTAAAGTCATTGATCAGCACTATTGTCCAGTCCTACATGAATGTTCATTCCTGATTCTAACTGATTCCATACTTACATGACTATGATCTTGGATGACATTATGACCATGATTCCATATTACATGACTATGATCTTGGGTAACATTATGACCATGGTTATGGTTACATGATTCTGATCTTAGATTACATAGCTCAATTGTTTCACAATAAACTCACCAATAATTTAGAGAAGAAATAAAACAAAACATGGGATTCATCACAAACCTTCCCCCTAAGAAATAAACTAGTTTAACAATTCTTTAAACAAGTTTTTCCTGAAACAAAGAAAATGACAGTTAGTTTATAGACAATTGATCTAACTTTGACTCACCAATAGTCTCAAGTCCAGCATTCACACAGCAACATATGTCAATCATTCAAACGGTAGCCAAACGACCTACAATCTAGACAGACAGTCAGCGTTCACGTTCAACTTCCCGGACTTGTGCACAATTTCAATGTCAAACTCTTGGAGTATGATACTCCAACTCAACAATTTCTGGTTGGATCCTTTCACCTTATCCAACCATACCAGCGGATTGTGATCAGTCTGTAGGACAAGCTTATGACCTGGCAAGTATGGTCGAAGTAACCTGACTGACCATACAATGCCTAGACATTCCTTTTCAATTGTTGCATAACGCACTTCCCTATCCAATAATTTCCTGCTGAGATACACAGCTGGATGTTCCTCTTCGTTTTCCCCTTTTTGTGCTAACACTGCACCTAAGCCTCGCTCACTCGCGTCTACCTGTAAGATAAAAGGCCTTGAATAATCTGGATGGCACAAAACAGGACAGTTCTGCAGGGCAGATTTCAAGGTTTGGAATGATTTCTCACATTTGGTTGTCCAAACTACCTTGTTAGGTTTTCCCTTCTTTGTAAGGTCCGTCAACGGAACAGCTATGTCAGAAAAGGCGGGAACAAAGCGCCGGTAGTACCCTACCAGCCCTATGAAGCTTCGTACAAGGGGGAAACAAGGGGGAAACAAAGGTTGAAGCTAATTTAGCAGCCTTGGTCAAGGGAATCGCATTATAGCCTTTGCAGAGATCAATAACGGAGATACTTCGCCTTGCTGACTTTTTCAATGAGTTCGTCAATCCTGGGGAGGTTACCACCGCTATCTGTTTCAGTAACCCGGTTCAAGGCACGGTAATCTACACACATACGTATAGACCCATCTTCCTTAGGCACTATTACCAAACCTGAACCCCATCCAGTAGGTCGGGCTTCTTCAATTATCTTCGCACCTGCTAAGTCCTGGATATGCTGCTTCACCGGTTTCCTGTGGCATTTCGCTAGGTGATACGGTTTTGTCCGGACTGGCTTATCGGAAGTTAGCTTGACATCATGCACCGCTGCATTGGTTGCAGAGGGGACATCTGAAAAATATACAATAATATTTTTCAACTAATTTCTCAATTTGTCTCTTCTCATCAGGGGCAAGATCATTTGAGATGTTGACATCTTTCCAAGTTTGACTTGGGGTGATTGAAGGTAAATAATCATTCACCTCCTCGCTTTCTTCACCAATGACATAAGCTTGGGCATAAGATGCTACTTGTTCCCTGGTCTTCCACTTTCTTAACAAGTTGACATGAAAAACTCCACTTCTGGTACCAATGTGACGTAGCGGCTTTTTTATGCACTGGTACCTCTCTGTAAAAACAGCTGAACACCTATATCAAAATAACAAAGAGTTTATTATAAGAGAAAATTATGTACAATATTTATATATAAAGATTGAGGCCCCTGCGGCCCAGCTCACTCTCCATAGATAAGAGGTAACGATTTTGTCAGGTTCGATTTTTAAAGATATACCTAAAATTGTAACCTTTCTTGCAAGAAGGTCAGCCTTACTGGAAATTATATACGCAGCTCATACATATCAAACAGCTGATAAGGCGATAGAGACCATAGATTTTGCATTACTTCAGTAAGCCAAAAACTTTACATTCGTTATAGGATATTTAGTTGGAATCTTTATAACGACTAAGAATCTTAAAGGAATATGCAACAGAATAGGATGCGCATGCAAATGTTCAGAAAACTGAACAAAATCTTAAAATGTTCCACAAATCTTATTTGGATGTTGGCCTGGGAGAGCAGCGATAATTGATTTTTAAAGTAAATACCTATTGTTGTACACAACAAATTAAAAGCAACCCCTCTCCTGCATAGAGGGTCAGCCATATTCGAAAATTCCATCATTTCGCAGCTCATACAGCTGATAAGGATAGTACATTTCACATTTCTTTAGTAAGATTTGTAACTAAGAATATTAGAGGAATGTGTAACGAAGAGTACATGCAATTTACCAGAAAATTGAATAGAATCTTAAAATGTCCCTCAAATGTTATCTGAATTTTGGCTCAGGTCAGCAGCGATAACCGATTCCTGTCGCAGTTACCTGCGATGACCACCGTAAACGAGCTATGTGTCGCATGCAATCATGATTACAGGTCGCAGTGACAAAAAGTTTGCTTTAGGTTCAATGATCTGAATCCCAATAGCTACGTAACTACATGAACATGCCGAGTATCTTATTCCATGATATCGATTTTCAAAGCAACCGATGTCAAAGTATCATGCACTGTTTTCTTTGAATCAATCTTACAAAATACAATTATTGACGCCAATTTGTGTTATTGATTAAACGTTGTTTTGTTAGAACTAAAGTAATCATGCCATCGCGATCTATTGGATGTGTGTGTATCACATCAGAACTATAAGGGACGCCAGATCAGAGAGGTAACTAAACATGCTGGTTTTGTAATTCACATATATCCTGATCAGCGCAACTTGTAGCGGATCGAGCTCTGATGTTGTTTCCGTCATCAGGTCGGCCGTTTTCCCCGCCAACAGGAGTGCCACATCAACGCTGCGACGGCATTAGAGGCGTTGATCAGTAAAAGAGGCTAACTGAAATTGGATCTGAGTGTGGCTTAAATTCCTTCGAAACACGCGCCGTTTGATTTTCAATTATAAAAGTCCTATTTTTCATTCATTGAAATTAGAGAGATCACAATTTTCTTCCGATTTGACATCAGGCTTCGCTCACCGGGCAATTGCACAATGGCTTTCAGTAAACGATGACGTCATCATGAACTTTAAAGCTGATTTATATTTGGCAAATCCTGTCCAAGTGAAGCGCGATTAGCCTGATAATTTTTTGGCATGGTAAATGGTTGTTGTACTTTATACCTTTGATAAATGTTTTTGCGAATTATGTGGCTCATAAAACTAAAACTTACTTGGTCTCAGTTGTTGTGTCCGGCACGAATGTTTAGGGGAACCACTGACTGCAGATCAGCGTTTATAGATTTTACTCACGTCGGATGGTTTTCCATGAGTGGAAACAGTTACTGTCCATCAAATCATTTAAGTCGCGTCTGTCCATTGATTGCTGCTCTTCGCTCTCGGAGTTTCTGTCGGAGTGGGAGTCGGAACGGTGCTAATTCTGGCTATTATCCCTGGAGGTCACACGTGGTCGCCGGGAAGCAATATTGTTCCAGGCAGGTCTTCAAAAGCCCAGGATCGATGGTGCTGACGTGGGAGAATATTGCTGAAAGAAAATAAAACTGCACAAATGCGCCCTTATTGGTGAATATACTAATTAAATAACCAGTCCATCTGGCAACATGGACAATATGACATTATACGTACTAAAGATGATTGCAGGAAAATCTGATCAAATGCATTTCTGCTTCTGAAAGTCCGACTCACTTCATACATGTATTTACAGGGTTGGTGTATTCCATATGTGATGATCAATTGTGAAGAAAAATACAGAATTATAATTACCCTAACCTATGTTCTGTCGTGAACATATGTGCTGTCAGTGGTCCGGTGGTAACTTTATTTATTGAAGCCAACTTTGTATAAATATTGTAATAATGCTGTCTGCTAGAGATATTTTGCTGCCACCTGGTTAAGACTTTCCCAACTATATTTGGTTTCTTCCTCAGTTTTGCCCTTCCCTTCTTCTCTTCCCAATTAACAAGATGGCATATCAGCACATGTGAATTTAAGCTCCTAAAATGAGGACAACATTAGCCCATCCAAAGAGGTTAGATGTGTTGGGAACATTCTGTTATGGAGGCAGAAGTGTACCTAAACAGGTGGCAGGAAGTCAGTACATGTATCTGTGAGATGGGAATTAATCCGTGTTTAAGACTTCTTAAAACGGTTTACATTCCTGTACATGTGAAACTGTGAGCCAGTGTGCATTTTACATCTAACTAGCTAATTGGCGATCTATTAGCGCGTACACCACGACAAAGCCGAGCTTTTAACAAGCCAGGTGAATTCGGACCATCAAGCTTGATGGGACAAATTCGCCCGGCAATTTGTACCGGCAATGGATTGCCGAACAAATTTGTCGCGGCAATGTAGTGGTGTACGTGCCATTGGTCCACCAATATTTCGTGGTGTACGCGCAACTACCGTGTGGTGATCTTCAAGCACGTAATGAAGATAATTGCAAAAAGGCTGTTAGAAAAGACCCTTAGAACGGTTTGCTGTATAAGGGCCTGGGCGCGTATGCATAAAGCATCTTAAGTATCAAAATATCCTTAGAAAAAAAACTTGGGCCGAAGGATAAATTCTTTCATAAGTATTACCTTAAATAGGTTATATGCATCCCACTTAAGAAATTTCCTTTGCTAGGATATCTTAGGCGACCCTTCAGTGAAAAACTGAGTTAAGAGCTAAGAAGATGGGCCCTGGAACAGAGGACATAAAATGGTCCGTAGAATACCATGCTTTAAAGCTCGAGCACTGCATGTATGCACATGTAGCTTGGTCACACGTAAATGAAGTATACAGTGTGTGTAACCATGGCCCTATAACAAGGCGTAATCAATTCATACAGTCACAAAGAAGCACACTGTGTAGAATCAAAATTCAAAATACCGGTACATTTAGCTTGGATCATGAGGCAGGACACAATGTAAATTGAAATGCTGAAATAGCTGCTGGTAACCCTGCAATTCAATTAGGTGAAATACTACCTGCTACCAAGTACTTTTCCGCTACAGTGGTTGCATCCATATAATCATTGATGCCGCAATGTTCATCACCAACAGATAAATCTGCAATTTAATCGCTAACAATTAACTCCCAAGTTTTTAACTATAAATTATGTCAGACGAATATCTTGTTAACCAAATTTCATCCTGTGGTGTCTTAAAATAGCATAGACCTACAATTGAGCTGTGTTTTTTTGTAATCACCCATCAATTTGTAATCTAACTTTGTTAAAAGGGCCTTACTCAGGTTATATTCCTGGACGGGCAAATAAAACTGCTACCTACCTTAGAAATATCATTGGACCAGATTCTCAAGATAAACATATTAGAAAGTCTATATCTGATTTGAACAGAAGGGTCAATGTCCTTTTGTCAAGGTTTCATTTCAGTAATTTTGATACAAAAGTTAAATTATTTCAATCTTTTTGCATGCCTTTGTATGGTTCTGTCCTGTGGGACATTGGTGATAGGACTATCAACCTATTTTATACGGCATGGAGGAAGGCGGTCAGAAGAATATTATCTGTTAATCCAAGAACTGTGCCTTATTGCAACATTTAACTTCATCATGACCGGTAGAAGTCACCCCCAAGAACATATTTTTACATTTCATGAATAGGTTATTTGTTATAAAAGACACTTTCACTCAACTAGCTTGTCAGTTAGCGTTAGATGGTAGCTCTTCCTCTGTGTCTAACTCTATCTCATACATTACTGGTTTGATCGGGGCACGGCGTTCTACAATTTGGAAAATTGGCGCGCTGCAATCCGAAATACGAAATTCGAAATCCGAAATTTGAATTTCGAATTTCCGATTACGGACTCCGGGTTACGGACTTACTTTTTCACAAACATCAAAAACTTTAAGAAACGTGTGAAAATAACACCAAAACGTCATGCTTTACTAATTACTAAAATATATTGTATATTTTGAGCGACCGTACGATTTTAGAAATTGAAAGTATTTCATTACATCTCTATTTTGGGTTTGATCCGTTATCATTTCATTTTGGTGAAAGTAGTCTGCAGATCCCGGCGTGGTGGGCCCGGGCGTGGGCGTCGGGCGTGATCGGGCGTCCGGGCCCCTTTCATCACAAGCCAATTCGTTCATATGGTAAAGTTGTAATCTACATAATACACGTCTAGATTCGTAATAGTATTGATGCCATTTTCTTTAAAGCTTTGCAACAGAAAGATTTGTCTGTAAAAATTGCCATGACACCATCACTATCTCGAGAAAGCAGGTCGTCCAGTCAAGAGTTCGTAGACCGTGTTAATGCATTCCATGATATGGCTTCAGAAAGTTTAGTGTTTTCCTCATTCCATTTCATGACAATGAACATTAGCGGAACCGATAATAATCTAACTTATGAAATCTTACGAATTCAGTCGATTCTTCGATGTGGCGTAGCATGCTCGAATATTCACAGGTGTGTTGCCTTTTCCACCACCTACCTGAACGGCCAAGGTGCCGGGCCACGGTCAAACGGGAATCTGTCATCTTCACAAGGATGCTGCTATCAAGCGCTGGAATTGCCGTGACCGGAAAACAAAACATCGGCTTTGGAAAAAGCAGGTGGGCAATATTTCAGTTTTCATATTCGCAACCGATTTTGCAATGAAGACATTATTTGCTGTGGTTAATACTACGTGCACAGCAACTTAAACGCCGTTACGGCGGTGCTCTTAATTCTGTCCTTCTCTGTCCTTTTGCCTGACTGACGATCCCGTGTACTGCACGGTTTGATATAATAATTGTCTTTGTACAGGACTGATTGCCTACATGTACCAGGGAAAATGAGGCCAGTCAACCTCAAACAGCATATTAAGTGTTATCAAGTATGTTAGGTTTAACTACAATTCGTTTGAATGACTCGTTCTATGGAACGATCTTCATCCTCCGCGCAACGCGCCCATCATGGTTAGAATTTGTTTCGGCAGTCGCGTAACCTATATGACTCGTACAATAGCATTCCGCGAAGATGACGTCACTGCAGCTGCTGCCCTCTATTTCCCCATCGCTGAATTACAGGCAATGTCGGACAAACATGCGGTTTCGTAATGGATTCAGGCTTTCTAACTAGGGCAGTTGGATTCAATCTGGCACATGTCCGAGTGTTGGAAATACATGTACTACATAATTGTTCTGAATATTTCTCTCTCTGACTCTATGGTATCATTCATGCTAAAAACAATGCAGGGTCAAAGATAATTGACTTTCAAATAAACTCAAATGCGTAGAAATAAGTGTCGATGTCCGACTGTCACGTGACTAAAACGTCATCAATATTTTATGCAAATGACCTTGTGAGCTATAAAAAGTAACTTCGCGGAATGCTATTGGCCGATGCGATGCCTATGAAATATACACAATAGAATGAAACTGCCAACACTAGGCGCGAGCTTCGAATTAATAAAACCATCAAGAGTACCATTGGAGTTGAGGAATATGTTCAACTGGGCGATGGCTTGTGTACACTTAATGTGGAACTCGGACGATTCATTGAAATTGAACTTGATCTTTAATACCAATGTCGCTGTTGAAAATGAAACCCTATTCTCGTTCGAATGAGGACTACATTTTACACCTTCATTTCAACATTAATGGTGAATTCCAGTCGTCCGGTGATAAACTCGACTCAACTGAACTTTTAAACTTGCCACGGTGATAAATACGTGCACCTGCACAAAATTACTTTGGAATTCCAGACATATAGGCGTATATACTAAAGTGGTGTTCCAAGTCGTTGACAGTAACTCGGAAACCACTTCGTTGTATCAATATTTTGCACCGATCCAATTTCGGAATATAAAAAAGCACTACTGCAGATGGAATATCACTATGAAAACTTACGTTGATTAACTGAATATATTACTAGATAACTGTTAATGTAATTCAACCGCGGAGATTTAGTCGGAGCGTGAGTTGGAACGTCAAAGCCCAGAAAGTGCACTTGAAATTCGAAATTCGATAACCGGCCAAGGCGCCTATTTTGCGGAAACAGCCTACAAAAACAGTATAAGAATATCGATGTTTTCATATCAACACTTGGATACTTATGGAATAATACAAATATGTATTGCATAGGTATCAAACGTTTAAAACGCAATAAATATCAAGCATTTAGGAAAAAAACAATATGACTGTACGAATAAATGACATGCATTATTATTTAAAGGACCATTCCACGACCGCTCTGTTTGGGAGAAGACAAAACGTGGCAAATTTACAACTAATTATCATATACTGAATATGGATATTCTCATATTCACTGTTAAATAGCGTTTTCAATTACTAAGCGAGAGTAAGCGCCACAGCGTTCTTTTTTGGTACTGTGGGGCCTCACCTTGCGCTCGGCCGAAGTGAGCGACCCTCGGATTGGGTTAGTACGGCTTCAAATTGCCACCCACGATTGGGATTTTTTGAGAAAAGATGGCAGACGATCCCACAAACGCAGGCTTTGCGATGTATGAACATTTGTTTTATTGCTTCAGACTGCATTTTCTGGCAAGAAAAATAATAGTAACGGAAGAATTATTGATAAAGGATGTGAAAATTCTACAAATAGGGTTAAAGAGTAGTTTTTGGTAGTTATGATACGAACACTCAGTCTGGTGTCATTCTTTTTTTACGCTTCTTTACTATTATTCGGACCTTGCGTGAGAGCGTACGGGCTAAATTCATACCAGGCATGCGCTTTAAGGCGCGAGATCCACTGCGATGGACCACCTAAATATCATGAGATCTCACAGGGAGGCGAGTGGTTTTACCAGGCTGGCTATGATTATTTTTTCTGTATGGTTTTCCCAGATTCCGGAGTTTTCATTCATTCTGCCGAATTGCCATGGCCATTGGGAAGGGGGTCAGAATGAGCGCAAACTCTCTTATATGCAGGGTACCCCAAAGTGGTACTATACGTTAATAATGGGTCGATATAATCAATTATTATCATCATTACTATTTATGACGATTATCTAATCATGAGCAAGAGAGTAACAAATTCCATCTCTCACTTTTAATATAACTTAAGCTTATCTATCCGTTATTACCCGAATATGTTATATATTAACTTTCTACCGCCGAACTAGCAGAGGGGCAACTATCGGTCGTACCGTGATGTAAGGATCTATGGTCAATTCCCACCATAGACGGAATCAGTCTTTTACCACACATGGAAAAATGTCATAGTCACAGTGGCTGTCTTTCATTACGTCTTGAGTCCTCACCGTAACGTGTACGTCTTCAGCCAAGATGATAGTGGAGATTTTAAAATGATATCTCATTTTCATTTTAACAAACTCACATACATTGCTGGCGAATATGGCGATGGTGTCATAGGTGTAAGCACTCCTCGTGGAAGAAAATCGGTCTTTGCAAAGTTTCGAGCATTTCGATTCGATTTGAATGGGAATGGTAATTGCCAAAAGTTGATTCTACCATATGATGAACTGACGAAAAGTCTCGGTCCAAAAAATTCGAAGTTCCATTATTTCAAAATGGTTTCATGCGGTGAGAATGTTTTCTTGGAGTTGACCTTTCGGTGCAAATTTCTGAAGCACAAGAACAGGGGAAAATCCCAATCTATATCTTGGTTAGATTGGTATGAAATAGTAAACGTAGGGTTCGTTCTTAAACTTCAGTTTGTTAAAAGCCTAGAAGGGACGCGCTACTCTGTGATGTCTGAAGCCGACAGATATAAATCGCTTAATATTGATAACATAATGTTAGAAGATATCGGGTGTGATTTAAATGGTTTTCTCTATAAATCATCAGTCAGAACAAACTCCATCACCATCTTAGAAAAACCGTACGAGCATAATACGTCCACGTCGATTTTTTTTCATGATGATTTCTTCAGAAAAATGGGAGACTCCGCAATTATGTCCTTCTTCGGATATAATAACGTTGTCGTTGAGGTTCATCGGTCGAAGTTTGTCACCAACATGGTTTATAGCCCAAAGGAGAGCTACAAGTTTCACGCTAAGAAACATGCTATATTTCTTTTTATGTTTAATTTGGGGCCATGCCTTGAACAATCTAATGTGGATGCCTGGCCTACGTTATTGATGACCTTAGGTGCCAAGTTTGTGTCACGTTATGTGCTTATTCTTGGTGCGAATGAAAGAATAATCGCCTGGCCAAAATATGGTGATAGTAAACAGTTGACCGCAAAAGTATTTATTGTGTGAAGAGAAGACACATCGTATTCTGCGTAAACAAATTAAAACCCTCATTTGCTAAATTAGGAGAAACCCGCAGCAGAGCACTTTGAAATATACATAACAATAGGGAGTTCGATTGGCTCGGTAAGAGAGCAGAGGCTAAAATCACAGTTTCGAGGACGGTTGAAAAGTCCTCACTTTTACTTTCATCCCGAGAATCACATACCATTAGCTCACACACAACGTTAAATGCAAACAATTTTGTCTTTTACGTAAATATGTTGATCTGAATTCTAAAATGTGCTTTTTGATGCTGTGATATTATGCGGGTGACAAAATGGATCAGTTGAAAAATCAGACTGTTTTTGTTTAATATCTTTCAAAGTATATTAGGATGCTTGGGAAAATTCATTGGCCATGCAACTTAGCACATCATAATTGTATCTCATCAAAAAAGCTTTCATAACTGGCAACTCTCAGCTTATCTTAGTTAATGCAAGTAACTCGTTTAGTGACTACACATCTGCATGTACATGTAACACGGTTTAGATTTGCATGTATTGTATCACACAACCTTTTACAGACCATCAACCAAGATCCTGGGTGGCAAACATTCCATAGTACATGTATTTGTTAAAGAACATTTCGTTCATACACTGGTTATGATCTTTCGTCTGTATAATGACGGGACCAACATGTTTAATAAGGTGAGACTACTGATATTGCACAGCTCCGAGGGGATGCAATTTTTCAGACCGTTATCATTTCTCTCATTATGTTGATATTACGAAACTTCCTCAAAGTGGAATCTGGTTTAAATCTTAACGTCTAAGCTTGACTAGACATCGAACCATTCCACTTCTCGACTTTGTTTTATGAAGAAATTCATTGATATCTTTTCTCTTATGACTTTGCATACTCCACAATGTCTTTTAGGTGAATTTACACATGCAATAGGCATAACCGTCTCGTTTAAAGTGGGCGATCGTCTTTGAAATAAGATTCTGCCATCGACTTGGTAAGTAAGAGAGAATTGGTGGAAATAATTCGACCAATATATTTTTATTGCCTACAGTTCTGTTCACAGGATACATGACGTTGGTAATTAATATTGAAAGAATGCGTTATTCGAATGTTTCAGCTTGTATCTTTATTCTTCCTTGTCAAAGTCTTTTGGTTTGATTTTTGCACTTCTTGATGTCCAGGTTTCATTACAGCATAAGTAAAGTGCGATCCACGATTTCTACGATTGTTGTAGAAAAAAAGGCCAAAATCAATCAATTGGGAGAAACACAAGTGTTTTTCCCCATAAAGGTGCCTTAATTCCAATACAAAACCGAATAATCTAGAATGCACTTTCCTTATACTTTAAAGACTTACTGCATTCTATTAAAGTCTGTACTGTCTGTAGGAAGTAATATGTATTTTGAATTAAATAAATACAAGGATGAAGAATAAGTGCTATCCTGTTCCTAGAAGCAAGACACTAATTTCACATTATTTCTTTAACTTACAAATATAGTGTTTACACTAATAACCTTTTTAAACTTAAAGAACCCAACATAGTTCCAGGACGTTTAAGATTGAAAAACAGTGGAGACTATTTAAGGATGCAGAAGCAGCCGCTATTAAATTACCAGAACCAGTTAAACATAGCTGTATGGTTTGCTACCACTGTTTGTGGGATTTCAATAGACGACCATTTGAATCACAGTGATCCTTTGATTAGGTCAATTTACAGGTTTCATGCTTTCTATCAAATGTTAAAGATACTTAAAAATCTAGAGATACTAACACCAGGTGAAGGTATTTACAATGAAGGTAATAACAACAGTAATCATAAGAAACGTAAAGAGCTGTTAAGTGAGTTTGGCTTAAAGGATCAGTATGACTTTTCAGTATTCAATGTAAATGGTGGTTGGCAGGGTTGGAGTGAACCACTCTACGTTCCTGTGATAAACGATCCAGGGTTTTATCTTGTGATTAATAAAATTAATTTCCTTTTACATCGAGTTTATGAAAATAGAACACCTCCTATGTTCTATGAAGATTGGAAAACTGGTATGGATAACCTGAGTTGAAATCTTTGGTATATTAAAGATCACCTTAATAAACACAAGCATGTGTGTAATTCTCAAAATCAGAATTCTACTCAAACATATCAGAAGTTTATGATTAAAAAATCTAAAGGTTTAAGTAATCCTTGAATATCGAGGTTGAATGACTCTATCAGGACATATGTTTACTGTCTTTTGGGATCACAGGGAGATACTAGAACACCGATAGTTGGAATACCCGGGACAGAATTAGATGCTCAGAGGGAGTTTAACAAGCTGATAAGGGACTATATTTTGTAATAGGACCTGGCCTGTACATCATAGGGTCAGATATGGTTCTAGATGTAGGTAAGATAGATAACTACAATAATAACATCTTGATAGCTCCAAGTAATGCTAAACCTGGTATTAACGATAGTTGGAATACCTGGCACAGAATTAGATTCTCAGAGGGAGTTTAACAAGCTGATAAGGAACTAGATTTTGTAATAGGACCTGGCCTGTACATCATAGGGTCAGATATGGTTCTAGATGTAGGTAAGATAGATAACTACAATAATAACATCTTGATAGCTCCAAGTAATGCTAAACCTGGTGTTAACGATATCAATAAAAAGAAGATAGTAGCACCCATAATGTAAGGAGACAGTGTTAAGAAAATAAAGGTTAAGACTAATGTTGAAAAAGTTAAGGATCCTCCTGTTATTACCACCGTAGGAGCTAACAGACATAATGATACCAGAACTGGTAGTAATGTTCCTATTGAGGATATTGTTACTCCTTTCACTATTAAAATGGCAATGAAACACATATGATAAAATCAAGTTCATGTTGTATGCAGTCTGTGGGCATTTATTGTTTTTGTGATTAGATAATTTCTTATTAGATAATTTCTTATTAGATAATTTCTTATTAGATAATTTCTTATCACATATTTCAGAAATGATAAATATGTATGAGGGAGGTGAAGAGTTTGAAATTTGGGGAATGGATGGTTTTAGACCAACTGATAATAGTGACAAACGTTATAAAACTCGTTTAAATAGACTTCGTGAAGTAACTAGAGATACAAGCTACACTACTAATCCAGGTGTTGAAAGTAATTTAACTACTGATAATGCATTCTCTACACTAGAAAGAGTAACAGTTATTGATACAGAACCTTGGATAAAATAATCCATTTACGAAGCTATTGATGGTAAGCTCAAAAAAGCATTGAAAGGAACAACATGGAATTATGACATGAATAAACTGACTATTATTAGATAATTTCTTATCACATATTTCAGAAATGATAAATATGTATGAGGGAGGTGAAGAGTTTGAAATTTGGGGAATGGATAATCTAGCACCACATATTTATGTTGAAAATGACAGACTTTATTTTTTACTTGAAAATAACGAACTCTCTGATTTTACTGAAAAACAAAAAGGACAAATAGAAAAAGAAAACCACAATCAATAAATGGTAAACAATTGGTAAGTCCTTTATTCACCGATGATTTAAGTTTCTTTTCTGAATGTACATTAAAAACATATTTTGGTACAAAATTTGTTAACAAGATTAAAGGAATGATTGAAAAAACTTGAATGACATATGTTCCAGGTGAAACAACAGTGCCTATGGAAGGACCAGCATCTGTAAGACAACCTCTGTTATTATCAAGTGAAACACCGATAGTAATCGATGAAGTTATTAAATCAACCAAATCAATAGATAGGTTGATTGACGCAACTGATGATGAACTTAAAGAATTAGGTTTCACAGAATATGCATTTGGTGAACTTAGAGGATTAAAAAAGGCTGATCTTGCTGCAGTAAAAATCGAAAAGGATATGCAGATAATGGAACTAAACGAACAGCTTGAAAACCTAGCAAGAGACTTTACAAACTCTGTAGAAGAAGATGTTGGAGAAAAAGAAGAGTTAAATAAAACAATAGAAGAGCTAAAAGACAAATTGTATAAAGAAAAGGCAAAGGTGTCTGAGTTAGACAATGAGAGTGAGTCACAAATTGAAGAGGCTAAACATTTAATAAAAGATGTATTAATTAAACCAGATTCAACTATTTCACTAAAGGATAGAATCAATTTACTTTTTTGAGACGTATGGAGTAACCATTGGTGCCATAGTAACAGCTGCAGTTATGATAGTCACAACTCTATGTTTTACTATTAGTAGCGCTCTGAAAACTGTCCCTAAACCTACACCACCAGGACCAGAACCAGGACCTAAACCAGACCCTAAAACAAAACCGTCAATACCAGATCAAGTAAAAGAAGGTCTCAAGAAGTTTGCTGATTGGCTTAAGGAACTGGCTAAGAAAGCAGCTGCTGCTTTACCTGGAATAATCGGGTATTTTGTCTCATTCCTATTGAAATCAGTGGCTAGTGTTGTTGGTTTTCTGGCTGAACACATGATAATAACATTGATTATTATTGTTATTGGGTCAATAATCTATGGATTGATAGGTGGATTTAAAGAAGTAAAGGAACGTAGAAGTAGTAATGGTAATAGTAAAAAGTAATGATGAATTTTACTAATAAATATTAATAATAAATAGAATGGCAACAGGATATTTACTAAACACTAATAGAGCACATAAGATTCCACTTGATTTGAAGGCTGATAGACAACATCACATTTTCAGTCATAACCCATCTTCTGCTAATCCAAAAGAAACATTGTGTGTTAGAATTCCGGCATTGAGAGAGAATACATTCTTTGTACCAAAATATCTTTATCTGACTGCTGATGTCACCATTTCCGGTGATTTAAAGAATAGTGTGGTTAATAACCTCGGTAGAAACTTGATATCAAAGACTGTAATTAAGTGGGGAACAGAACCGATATTTGATCTAAACGAATACAGTCATTATTCTACATTCAAGGACCTGTGGTTAACAGAGGAAGAAAGAAACAATAGGGTTTTTCAGGGTATTCAATCAGTCAATCTAAGGAAGCTAAGATCTGGTGTATCTGAAGCTAATGTCACTGGTGAAACTAGTGATGGAAAGACACTTAAGAAAGTGTTTGGTACTAAATACAAGATACCATTAGATTGTGAACTCTTCCACAACCATGCTCCATTTTACAAGTTTCGATTTTCTGAGGATGTGATTATTGAAATAACATTAGCACCCACGGAGGAACGAATAGTAACAGACAACACTGTAGCTATGAACTGCAAACTTGAAATATCTCTTTTCGGTACGACACAGTAACTAACAAGATTATTGCAAGTCAACAGCGTATCAGGTACAACTCTGGATTTTCAATATTTTACGATTGGGTAGACCATTTCAAGACAGTCAATGTTACTTCAAATGAAACGTTAATAAACGAGAATATTAATTTTCCAAGGATGTCAATTAAAGGAATATTGCTTCTATTCATGTCTGATTATTCCGATGCATCTAGAGTTTCTGAGATGTTCGAAAACCCAAATGTCACTAAAGTACAGTTTACAATAGAGGGTGTTTCTAATCAAGTGTTCCTCGAAGGAATGAGAATGTTGGATCAATGGGATGGGATCAAGAAGCATTTCATGTCTGAGGATTTGAAGAGAAACTAATGACTGTTACATGACAATGGAGAAGTATTATGGTGACTCGAATCACTACGGGTTGTGGTTGGACTTGAGAACCACAGAGGACAATCGTCTACATGGTTCAGGTAAGAAGCTTCAAAACACAAAGGATGGAATACAGTTATTAATAACAAAAGAAACATGAAATGAACCATACAAAATGCACATATTAGTTGTTTCTGATGCTCAAGTACATAAGTAACTATCAAATACCATCTTTTGAACATTGGAGCTACGCTCGCGGCAACAAAGTTGTGCTATGCTCTTAGCAACAAAGTTGTATTAGAGCTATGCTCTTTGCAACAAAGTTGTATTAGAGCTACGCTCTTAGCAACAAAGTCATATAAATAATATTTTTTATTTTTTCCAGTTAAAGTAATTAGTTACTTCGTGATTTTCCATCTTAATAAATGGAAAAAGATAAAACCAGTTAAGCCAACTGTAGTCAATTACCTGTATACAGGTGTATTAATAACAACAGGAATGACTTTTTACTCTTACTTACTAAGGAGGATTTTAAAACTATACTTAAACTGACTGGAGTTTTATTTCTTAGTATTTGGACATTAGGATACCTTCAGAGCAAGGGTATCATACCCAAAGCAATAAATACTTAATTATGTAAGTTTATTAAATGAAAACTGTGTTAAACATTAATTCTAGCGAATACCCAGAACAGAGTTCAAGTGATTTAGTTATCAATCTCAACAAAGAAATTCAAAAATTTTCAAAAGCATTTTCATATCAATTGAAAGAAAACGTCTGAAGTAGAAATGCTGTTAGATTTGATTTAGAAGAACTCACTGGTAAGACTATCGTACACTAACTGAAGAGACGAAATGAGAATAGATATCAAATTATGTTTATGGATAAAAGCAATGAACTGTTTGATTTTAAACGTTCTGAATGGTCTTATTCTTCCGAAGATGGATTGATCGTAAGTGATTACCCAATGAATTTCAGACCAATAAACTATTTTGTTTTACACTGTGACATAATTAACACTCATAAAGTACTCGATAACAGGGAACCGTCAGATATTCTAGCCATTAGACCGATTCAGGAAGCTGATATTGGAGATACTATTACATACACATTTGTTAAACCAATACAAATACCAGGCAAATCAAGATTCAATAATATAGAGATCAGATTAACAGATGATCACGGTGACATTATCGACGTTAATAGATTTGATGTAAGATATCAATTGATGATAAAAGGAAATCAATCTAATTAAATGGCAAGTACTGTTATGATGATTGGAGGCACTGTAGTCAACGCATTAGCATTCTCAGGATCTGCATACCTTTTTAAAGCACTAGACAAGAACGGTTATGAAGTTGAAACTAAAAGACATAATAGGGTAATGGAAGAGTTAAATAAATCATCAGAGGAATACGAAGAACACAAAAATAATGTAATTGACTTTGTTAACCTTGAATGGAAGAGAGAGAACCAGGCTGCTATTGATTTTAACAATACTGCCGCTGCTCTTACTCTTTACAACCACCTTCATCATTATAAATCAGTATCACTAGCTAAGAAACCTCGATTTAGTGAATACTACCAACCTAGTGATGAAACGAATAAATAGGGGTACCTATGGATTGTCCTAGGTATGAGTGCTGTAGGATTAGGGGTCTATTACTTTTTTATTAGAAAGAGGAAGAAAGAGTAAACCCGAATGGATGCTGCAACCTGATGATTAATTTTGATCCCCTTTTAACATTAAGTTCTTCTATGTAATACTGTCTTTTGGTCTTATGAATAACACTGTTTTCTTCTAAGGCATCTTTCATGGCTGATTCATCCTTGTTAAAAAAACAGGACTAAGAGTCTGATGTTCTCACTGAAGTCCTTAACAACTGAATTGTACTTTTGAACTAGTAACCAAACAGTTAGATTGTAGTGTCTACCGGAAAATGCAAGATTACATAACTCGGACACCTTCTTATTTGTATCTCTCAAATTAGCATAGTCATCAATTAAAAATAATGTGTCTGACCCTGCAAAGGTTAGAGTAGCAAATTTAAGCACAATATCCAAATTATTGGCCCCTGCTTCAGGATTGATTATGTAGACGTAGTTGTCTTGGTAAATCCATTTCCTTTCATATGTCTTATTATTGAAATATGTTGGACAGAAAATGACTATGCTCAGGAACTTGTTACGATAATCCTTTTCTAAGAGGTCAAGAACAAAATGTGTCTTACCACAATTGGTGACACCAGAGATTAGCATGTTATGTGGTTCGTGAATAAATACTTCACCCATTTAAATGAATGAAAATCAAAGGAATGAACAGTATCTAAGGGATTTGTACTACAACCCCGAGAGTCCTGTGGCTTACAGTTATTTGAGTAAAATGTGGAAACAAGTAAAGGAAGATGATGAATGTATTAAGTACAAAGAAGTTAAAACATTTCTATGCACACTACCAACACACCAACTACATAAACCGGCCATTAAGAAATTCACCTTCAGAAAGATAATGATATCATGTATCGATCAACAGTGGCAAGCTGACTTGGTTGACATGCAGAAATTTGAGAGTAAGAATAAAGGATTCAGATTCATTTTAACGGTCATAGATTTGTTCAGTCGTTTCGCTTAAGCCGTGGCAATGAAGATTAAGAGGGGAGAAGAAATCAGAGATGCATTTCAAGTGATATTTAAAGAGGCAGTGCCGGTTGCAACGATACCAGTTGCAGCAAAACCAGTTGTGGCGATACCAGAAAAGATCCAGTTTGATGACGGTACTGAATTCTAAAATAAACAATTCAAGCAACTTTTAACAGAAAATGACTAATGGTAACCACAGGATTGTCAAACTCCTTTACTACTTCAATTCCTTCAACTTTCTTTATGCCAACAAGCTCCTCAGTCTAAAAGGCAAGCTTCTTATCTACACCAGGTATTAGTGGTGGAAGAGGAGGTACTTGTACCATTAATTTATTTAAATGCCCCTTCGTCTTCCTGTGAGCCTCCATATTGCTGTAAAAAACGTATCTATTACACGATGGACAGTTAACCTTTTGATTTCTATCACTCTTTATTTAGATTAAAATGTTTTATTAAATTTCACTCACTACAGCTGACACAATTCAAAGAATATAAATTTAAGTTCATAAAAATTACAACAGATCGGGATTGCATAGGTTATTCCCACGACTAAGAAGTAGAGCATAATTCTCTTACAAGAGAAAAATGACTTACATTATTTTGTTTTCAGAGGTGCTAAGTTGCTTTTGTTTCAAAACTTTTGTGAACATTAGGTACTATCACTCTACACTTTACTATCTTACTAGAAAGTCTTTCAAGTATAAGGAAAGTACATACTAGATTATTCGGTTTTGTGTTGGAATTATGGCATCTTTAAAGGGGAAAAACACCAATTGATTGATTTTGGCCCTTTTTTCTGCAACAATCGTAGAAATCGTGGATCGCACTTTCCTTATACTCATTACACAATGATAACACCTCTGCTATTACTATGATCCAGCTTTGATTGCATATGATAGCATTCTCGATGCTCTGGACACGGTAGTTGATGTGAGCTGGACTCAAGATTTTGGAATCTATTTGCTGGAACCTGGATTCTTCATCATTGGATTGCATTTCATGGATTCAATCACCCTCACCTCCCATATTGATAAACATTCTAATGAAAAAATAGAAAATTTTCGGCAAGATATTACGTGATTTGCAACAAGGCAAATGTACTATTTTCAACGTCGGACACGCAAGGTACACCCGGGACGACATTTACCCTTTCAACTCCATTGCAAGTGTGTTGCATTTCTGATCTTTACCTATATGCATGCAGCAAGAATGCTTAAAGAAAATGACGTTAATGTGTCGATTAACTAAAAATCTTCGAGTATGTTGTACTGTAACCCTGTGTTTATCCTGTGAACATTGATTTCTCTTTCTGCTATGAACCGATAAAAACTGTAAAAGGGCCCCGCGCTTCAAAGAAACCTTATCATACGGAAGTGTTTCATTCGTTACGAGTACATAACACCACCAAAAATCGATTTGTTTCAGTAGAAGGAGAACATCTTTCAGTCGAAAACGTGAAACGAAATATACAACATGTTTTGAATTTCTTTATAGAAAAAAACATGAACAGTCTAACATGTCTAATTGTTACGCAGATTGGGGATTTCAGCACATTCAGATTCAATGGCGGCCATTCCAAGCAGTGAGAGCGAGCAAACCAATCACACTATTACCACTGCGTCGGGATATGGATGTGTACATGCTGTAGCATCTCAGTCGGTAATGATTAATCTTTGCTCTCTCGTGCAGATTGGAATGTTAAAACATTGCTGAATTCACCGACAAATAAACATGTGCAGATCTATTATCAGTAAGTCTCGTTCGATTAAATCCACATAAATCCGTTACCGAAATACAACATGTATGCTTGTCTTGATATCTTTCATGAAATGATGCGATGGGGTTCGCCAATTATGATATATTCCTTGTCGCCGAGAAGCAATATTGGTTAATGGAAGGACGACTCACATCAGAGGTCTCCATTTCAAGCTGATAACGCTTGAGTATAAATCTAGCAAGTTAACATGTGGCGGACTTTCGGTACCTTGATCGGATTAATTGGATGGTAGCAACAGAACGTTTGTAGAATGGATGCTTGCTATGATGCTATCTAGGCTTAATATGTCAGTAATGTGCCGTTTCAGACATACATGACTGTATTGTTTTTCTTTGTTTCTCGCTATTGGGGAGCTCTCTTTTGAAGGCAGACAAGGAAATATTTCTCCAGAAAAACAATTGTAGTGAATACAAAATCATCATTAATTTTTTTAAATTTTTTAATCAATTTTAAATCGAATTATAGAAGGAGGTACATGAAGGTTTTTTATTGATGATTTTTCAGGGTATTGTATTATTTAAAAAGTTAATTTAAAGCACTAAAGAATATATCAGTCAAATCCACTGAAAATCTATGTATAAATAAAATTGTTGTTCATAAAAATTAAAGGATCAAGTAACTTTGTCAACCTTTAGAGATTCTATACACAATTTCATCATAATGGCAACAACATGTAACATTTCTACTGTGGCGCCGCCGTCGGAGTGAATCAAACTAAAATTCCTATGCATTGATTTGTGCTGATGATGCTACTTTCTTCGTCGTTACCGGGAACTTTCGGTTTAAAAATAGTGGGGTAAATATATTTGGAAGTGAGGGGAAAATGAGTTTTTTAGGTAAAGAAAACTAGTGGACGAGTCAATTCAGTGAGAATGTTCACCGTAATCAGGGTTATTCCTCATCTCAGACGGCAAAGTTATGAATAAATCAAGCCAGACAACGGAACATCCATCAATGTACGACTCATACGGCGCCGTTAGGTGCTTCCATCGACCGGCAAAATTTAAACTGACTCTCCAAGTGACTCAGAAGGAATCCTGTCGGTTTCAAATCCATGGCAGCTTAACAGCCAGTGAGGTGTTACCAGGGGGAATACCCGCTTTTCCCCAGTTCTTTTGGGATCATCCCTGAATTATATCTCAGGCAGGGAGGGTGTTTAGGACATGTGCGACTGACTGCCGTATGCTGTAAAATACGACAATTTTACAACAATTAAAGCAGATCATTTGTTTTTTTCTGCCAATGATATTGAACCGTTGTTAGTATCAAATAAATCGTTTTGTGAAATTCATTGAATGCAGAACTTTACGACAACGCAAAAATCACGCACAATATAAGTGACGTCATACGCGGGAAATACGAAATGTTACAAATCCGGACGATCTGTTGCCATATGTCTTTAATTGTCCTTAAATATTTCTTGTGGAAAGTTTTCTATGTGGATCCTTTGCAATGACACAATCAATATCTCGAGAAAGCAGGTCGTCCGATAGAGATCTCTATTGATTTAGTTCTCGTAGACCGTGGAAATGCTATTCATGAAAAATAGGGTTTATTGCACATGCTGACCAACATGGACACAGCTTCAAAAAGTTTAGTGTTTTCTGCATTCCATTTCATGACTATGCACATTAATAACATAACTCATGCAGTCTTACGAGTTCAGTGCATTCTTCGATGTGGCGTAGCATGCTCGAATACTCAGAGGTGGGTTGCCTTTCAAACACCTTCGTGAACGGCCATGATGGCAATGATCAAGCAGTAACCTGTTATCTTCACAAGGATGCTGCTACCAAGGGCTGGAATTGCCGTGACTGGAAAACAAGACAACAGCTTTGGAAAAATCAGGTAGCCAATATTTCAGTTTTCTTATCATCATTGTTAGAAATTTCTTCGGCGATCGTGTGACCTATATCTCGTACAATTGGCCAATACGTCGCATATGAAATACACAGAATGGTATGAAACTTTCAACACTCTGCTTCGAGGTGATAAAACCATCATGAGTACCATTGGAGTTGAGGAAGATGCTCGACTCGGCGATGGATCGTGTGCACTAAATATTGAACGATACTTGAAATCGAACTGGAAAAAAAACATGTAATTTTGTACCATTTGTTCTGCAAAAAAATAGGGGGGAGGAAGGGGGCTCCCCCTCTCGCACCCCGCCTAGATCTGCCACTGGTTGTATCCATCTTATCATGCTTCTCGATCGATAGAATTTGGAATTTAAAAAAATACTTTACTGCTGACGGACATCGCTATGAAAATTTTCGTCGATTAAGTGAATATTTTACTAAAAAACTGTAAACGTAATTCAACCTCGGAGATAAAGTCGGAGTGAGAGATGGAATGTGCAAAAGCCCGGGCGGCTCATCTAAAATTGGAAATAAGAAAATCCGAAACAGGCCATGGCGCATATTTATTAGCGGATTCAGCCTACAAAAACAATATAAGAATATCGATGTTTTAACATCAACACATTGAGTCTTATATGGAACATAACAAATATATAATATTGTTTAAAACGCAATGAATATGAAGCATTTGGGTGTTTACAAAACTAAAACATAAGACCTAAGACCGAAGACCTACAAAACTAAGATCCCACCTATAAATTAAGACCTACAAATCTAAGACCCCAACTACAAAACTAAGACATACAAAACTATTATGGTTCTCAGGGTAAGGCCATCCTTTTACTAGACTTATGAGCACCCGACACGATTTTTTTCTCGGCTCACGGATTAAGACTCAAAAACTCAATTTTAGTAAGGAGTGTGATCCGTATTCTTACACTACTTGACTTTTAAGACGGTAAGGAGTCTACTCAGCGACATTTGATCTATCAAGTGACTTAGTCCAGTGGTTTTTGAGGACTGTCTACCGAAAAACTCAGTGCTTTTCCGGTGCATGTATTAAACGTATACATGCGAACGTGTGTATTCGCCCATAGTAATTCAGCGGTATTGTGATCTTTTCGCGTGGCTAGCTATGGGTGTCGAACGCTGCGGAGGTCTCCCGAATGGGCCGTGCCCACACAGCGCAACGTCTCTTACACCAGATGACGTAAAGTATAGGCATTGTGATTTATGGCTGTGCACGAGCTGTTTTAACGTAAGATTCCCAGAGAAACAGGTGTCCAGTGAGAAGTTAAAGGACTTATCGGAGGTGACACTGAAAAAAAGACGCCTAACCTGAGTGCGCGTTTCGTCGCTTCGCTGGACAATCTTTTTCAATATCGTGTCGGCGACATAAAAGGAACTCTTAATGAACTTGAACAATCTTGCTTGATGGACATACACAAGAGGCTCTGTAGTAAGCTCTGTGAAATGTTTCCGGTCTTAATTGATAAAAGACCTATCAATCGCCAGGTGAAACATAAATTGATTGACGACATCTATCACCTTGGCACTGGGGTGGTAGATTCAAACCTCTCTAAGGATATTGAAAAGATCTTCAAAAGTGAGGGCTCTGGTGCATCATCGTCTCTAACGTCTGAGACTGATGGTGTGAACGAGCTGTCAATAGATCAGTTATCAAGGATTGTATATGGTCAAAAACTTCGCATTGAGATGTTGGAAGCGACTGTCCAGGAACTGTGGAATGTGTTGAAAATACAACCTACTCGTGTCACATCGGAGTCTCAATCATCAGTGGATATCACGGTCGCAAGCGACATTAATGAGTCCAAGATCGATTTATCCCAAGTATCCGATGGCACAGTGGACCCTGATATTGTGGCAACAATTGGAACCGAGGATAGGGCTAACGAAACCGATGTTAATGTGAATGAGACTGACGTCGATATTCCTGCCGAGGACTTTGTTTTGCAGCCTTCGCAGGCCAAGAAAGTTAGGCAACAGGAGCGCAAACGGCAACGGCAGAATAGGCGTGGAGCATCCGGGGGTCAGCCTGCTAAAGGGCCGTCCAAGATCGCTGCTGCTCCTGTTCTGTATGACATTTACATCGGGAGAGTAGATCCAAAGCATACCGAGCAGGACATTGTGGATCACATCCATGCACACGGTGTCTTGGAAAACGTATCTGTCCAGATCCTAGCAGATCGTCGCTCTCAGAAATCGTTCAAAATCACTGTTCCTGAGCATGATTTTAAATCTGTGCTTGACAGAGACATGTGGGATCAGGGGGTAATTATTCGGCCCTTTTGCAAAGCAGGGGGCGCGATTCGAGCGGCATCAGCGCAGGTTAAGCCTCACGGCCAACGGCCATATCGCCGCCAAGTCCCCAGGCAACGGCAGAAACGTGATCAAAACACGCACACGTACAATTCACATTACGAATACGACGGATACTCCCGTAGGGACTACGACCAGGAAGGCTACCACTCATACAAGTATGACCGCCGGGACTACGGGCAGGAACGCTCCCCTTTCGAATACGAAGAAAGAGAGGAGGGCCGCCGCTGGCGCTAGTGTGCAGGTCGGTCTTCTGAACACTCGTAGTGTGAAAACTGTGACAGCGTCCCGTAACAAGCTTGCTGAATTTCAGAATCTTGTTATCGGTGAGAATCTGGACATTGTATGCGTCACCGAATCGTGGCTGGACGACAATATAAACGACAATGAGGTTCTTCCTTCGAACCTTTTCAGTGTTTATCGTCGCGACCGCAACACGGATACATGTGGTGGTGGCGTTCTTCTCGGCGTCCGCAAGGGATTCTATTAGAGGCGAAGAAAGGAATTCGAGACGGATGATAACGAAATTATGGTTTGTGAAATCCAGGATGGCCAAACGGGTCCGAAAGTTGGCCTTATTGTGTGTTATAGGCCGCCGGACGACAATTCGTTTGTGAACAAGCTGTATGAAGTGCTTTTGAATTGTGAGGGCGCCTTTAATCGAACGTGCCTCCTTGGTGATTTCAACTATAAGGAAATCGATTGGAATACTGTGTCCGCTCCGGGCCTTGGACCCGCGCATTGCTTCTGTGAGCTCGTTAGTGATTTCTCTCTGACACAACTGATTAATGAACCGACTCATAAAAAAGGCAATATTCTTGATCTTATTCTAACTGACTGTCCAGAGGTCTTCTCTCATGTCAGGGTGCTGCCTCTCATGTTTGACTCAGATCATTACCCCATCATTGCTGACATGAACTTCCGTCCAGCCCGTAGGCCGGGTACTCAACGTACGGTTCTTGACTTTAAAAATGCGGACTTTCAAGGACTCCAGACATATTTTAGGGACGTGTTTAGCAATGTTTCGCCTTTTGCCCACCGTCATTCAACGTCGAGGGATGTTGAGTCTATGTGGTGTGACTGGTACTCCATCTTTAATGTTGGCATTGAGAAATTCATTCCGAAACGACAAGTGAAGGACACTAACAGGCCCAGGTCCTCTGCTTTTTTCATTACATGTCAACGATTTGCCCGAGGCAGTTAGTGAGAGGACTGGCTTGGAGCTTTACGCGGACGACGCCAAGTGTTACAGGGTAATTGAGAACTTGTTTGATTGTCTGTCTTTCCAGGATGACTTGGATGCCCTTAGGGCATGGAGTAGCAAGTGGGGTCTCTCCTTTAACACTCTGAAATGTCAAATTATAAGTTTCACGAGACGCCTCCATCCAATCAAGTTTCATTACAATTTAGGCGGTTGCGTGTTGGAGAGGGCAAACCAGGTAAAAGACCTGGGGGTATTATTGCATAATGACTTGTCGTGGAATAAACATGTTGACTTTGTTGCGCACAGTGCAAACAAACACTGGCACGTTATTAGAAGGATAACTGGTAATTGTAAGCACAACGATGCGTTAAAGACATTGTATTCAAGTGTTGTCAGGAGTCGAGTCGAGTACTGTTCAGTGGCTTGGAGTGGTCTCTCCAAACGGAATCTTTCTGGTTTGGAGAATGTTCAGCGCCGGGCCACAAGACACATCTCGGATCGTGATCTATCTTATGCTGAACGAATGTCAGGGCTTGGACTTTTACCTCTGGCCTTTCGCCGTGAAATTTTAGATCTACTCTTTATACACAATTGTTTTACACAGAAGTTTTCAGTGCCTGTCGATGAGTACGTCAATTTTACAACTCGTAGGGGCGACCCCATGGTTTTAAAACAAACACGGTGCAGGACCGAGCCGTTTTTTACTTCTTTTTTTAATCGGATAGTATGCACCTGGAATGCGCTACCAATCGCAGCTCGGTGCCAAAGTCGCCACGCATGTTTTAAAACTAATGTTATTGATTTTTATTGTAAGAAGCTTGGTGGTTTTACCGTCGACAATACATGCTCTTGGGTCACTGCCTGCAGATGTCCCCTCTGTAGGCAGTGCTAGTACACTACATTTTATGCCATATTTATTTTTCTTCTGTAGTTTATTTATACTTTGTGGTGCTGGCTCACATAGGACATTTCCTGTGCCAACACCACTCTGTACATGTTTCTGGCGTCACTATTATTGTATACGTGGATGTACATGTACAGTAAAATTTCAATAAATAAAATAAAATTAAAAAAAAGACTTATATGCATGCAGTCGGTCTATCATCATAGGTTAAAATGGAGTGTATTTATGATAGGCATGTGGTAATGGGAATAACATTACAATCCAACAAGTATTTGATGCAATAGTAGTGCCATTGTGGATGTTTCTATCATGCACAAAACACACATTGTCCACCATTTGTGTTACACAGTTTAGCCTGAGAAGTCATGGGTGGCTCTGTACAATAATAAGATTTCTAGCAATAGGGTATCTGCATCCTTTAAAAGGAAATCATGCAGTGTTCACTGTTACTCTCCGACTGTGCCCTGTTGCCATGAATGCGAAACAGCTCCCGAGGGATTCAACAGTATTTTTCAAATTTGTCTCTGTATTGTTGAATTCTGATATGAATTCAGACATCAAAACATTCTCATAGTACTGCTAACAGGATTATCTTGCTTGAGTACAATTAAGTGTCCATCACATTCCAACTTCATTACTCAAGCAGGGGGAGGGCAGTAAGGTGCCCTGGTTTCCTCAATATGCCTGGGATCTAGTTCATGTAATTTTTAGTTTTTTAGGTCTTAGTTTTGTAGGTGTGAGGTCTTAGTTTTGTAGGTTTTGTAGTTTTGTTAGGGAAAACGCCAACATGCATGAAAAAATTACCTGCCTTATTTTTTGACGGACCAATTCCACATCGGCTGTGTTAGAAAGAAGACAGACGTCGCAAATTTACGACTTATTATCATATATTTGATATCGATGTTCTCATTTTATTTACTGCTTAAAAGCGTATACGATTACTAAGCGGGAGTATGTGCCACAGCGTTCTTTTTGGTATTGCGTGGTGCCTGATCTCGCGCTAGGCCCGAGCGAAGGATCTTGGGATTGAACTATACTATGGCTGAAAATGGACGCTGAATGTGATTTTTGATAAGAGATGGCAGACGATGATTACACATTCGTTTTATTGCAGATTACGTACGTACACCACGTCTAGTGTCTAGTTATTATTTTTATGCTACTTACTCCTATTACTCGGGCCTGGCGCGAGAGCGTTCGGGCTCAATTCATACTAGGCATTCGCTTCAAGGCGCGAGATGCGTTGCGATCGAACACCCAAATATCACGAGATCCCACAGGGCAGTGCATGATTTTTAAGAGGCTGGCTATAAATATTGCTTCCGTAAGGATTTCCCAGATTCCGGAGTTTTGTACATTCTGCTGAATTGCCATGGCCGTTGGGATGGGTGTCAGTGTGGAGCACAACATCAATAATACAGAGGGCATCTCAAAGTGGCATTATACGTCAATATAGGTTAATATAATCAAGATGCGTGCATAACTTATGACGTTTGTCTATTCAAGAGCAAAAGAGGTAGCAGCCTTCCATCTCCCACATGTAATGTATTACATGTAACTTGAGCGTATTAATCCTTTATAATGTGAAGATGTTATATCTTAACTTTCAACCAAAACGTCGATCTCGCAGAGGGGCAAATATCGGTCGTACCGTGATATAAGGACATTGGTCAATTCTCACCGTGGACGGAATCGGTCTTTTACCACACGAAGTTAAGGGTCATAATTACAGTGGCTCTTTTTCATTACTCCATTAGTTTTCACCGTAACGTCTACGTCTTTAGCCAAGATGATAGAAGCGGAGATTTTAAAATGATATCTCGTTTTCATTTCAACGAACTTACATAGATTGCTGGCGAATATGGTGATGATGTCAAAGGTGTAAGGACTCCTCATGGAAGGAATCAGTTAATGAAAAATTTCGAGCATTTTAAATGGATTTGAATAGAAAGGGTAATTGTCAAGTGTTGATTCTACCGTATGATGAACTCACGAAAAGCCTCGGTCCGATACATTCGAAGTTCGATTATTTCAAAATGGTTTCATGCGGTGAGAATATTTTCTTGGAGTTAACCTTTCGATGCAAATATCAGAATCACAAGAACAGGGAAAAATTCCTGTCTATATCTTGGTTAGATTGGTATAAAATATTGAACATAGGATTCGTTCTTAAACTCAAGTACGTTAAAAGCTTAAACGGGAGGCGTTACTCTCTCATGTCTGAAGATGACATAGGTAAATCACATAATAGGGATGACATCATGTTAGAAGATATAAAATGTGATATGAATGGTAATATCTTTAAATCATCAACCAGAACACTCCATCACCATCTTAGAAAAACCATACGAGCATAATACATCCACGTGGATTATCTTTCCTAATAATTTCTTTTAAAAATTTGGAGACTCTCCAATTGTGTCTTTGCTCGGATCTTATAACGTTGTCGTTGATCGGTCGAAGGTTCGCAGCAACGTCGCTTTTAGTGACCCCAGGGAGAGTTACAAGTTTCAAGCTAAAAAACATGCTCTATTTCTTTTTATGTTAGATTTAGGGCCATGCCTTGAACAATCAAATGTAGAAGCTGGGCCTACGTTATTGATGACCGTTGATGCCCAGTTTGCCGCACATCATATGCTTATTATTGGTGCGAATGAAAGAATAGTTGCGTGGCCAAAATATGGTGATAGTAAACAGTTGACCGCAAAATATCATTTGTGTGAAAAAAATGTATTTTTTTAAACTGAACTGCGTGAACAAAACTCTTATTTAATGTAATACATGTAGCTGAGTAGAGGAACCCACTTACAAATATAAATAATATTGAGTTTTGAACGGCTTGGTAAAAGCCTAAGATGAAAATAAGTTCTCAATCTGAGCAAATTCGTGGACGATTGCGAAGTCCTCACTCTCACTTTTATATCCCGTGCATCACCATTTAGCATGTATTGTGTAATACAACCTAAATCAGACCATCAAACTTGATCCTGGCCGGCTTCAAACATTCCTTAGTATTTGTTACAGACAATTTCATTCATAGCACTGATTATTTTCTTTCGTCTATATTATGACAGAACCTCTTTAAGAAGGTGAGAATACAGATATTGCACAGCTCCGAGGGGATACAGGTTTTTAGACCGTTATTGTTTTTCATTATCGGTAATATTATGAAACTCACTTCCACATCATCTGCACCAATTCTGTCGTCAAGGCTGGATATGAGCAATGGGCTTCTGTACGGTTTACCGGATTAAACCATTGCTCCGCTCCAGCGGGTACAGAACTCAGCCGCTAGGCTTATCTGTGGTACGAGGAAGCGTGATCACATCACCCCCATCTTGAAGCAGCTCCATTGGCTGCCAGTAAAGAGCCGATCTGTCTTCAAGGTGCTGGTGATGTGTTTCAAGGCCCTCAATGAACTTGCGCCATCATATCTGTCTTCACTTTTGCAGCGTAACGAAGGTGGGTGCCTTACCAGGTCATCCTGTTCAGAGTGTCTCCTTGTACCTCGCTCAAAATCAAAGTACGGGGATTGCAGTTTCTCCGTGGCTGCCCCTTATCTCTGGAATCGACTCCCCAAAGCAATTACATCTGCTGAGACCCTCACCCAATTCAAATCCCTTCTTAAAACACACGTGTTCAATCTTCACTTCAAAAAATAGAGGAGGTAGTGCTTTGAGCAGGGTGACCTGGAAAGGCACTTCTACAAATTCTATATTTATTTATATTTATTTATTTATATGACCCAGGTTAGATTGCATATAGGATAGCATTCTTGATGGACAAGGTAGTGGTTAAAATAAGACTACACGAGTCACCAGGTCACACGAGATGATTTTATCCGGCCTGAAAGCTCGAGACCAAGATGGCGGCCATTTTGAACGCCAACATTTTGATGGCGGTATTTGATTGGTTTGGTTCAGAAAGGTGGGTACAGGCATTGATATCGAGGATTAATATATCATAATACTCGAGATAAAGGTTAAAACATATTTGGGCGGACGTGTTGAAATTCAATTTGGCGGCCACCTTGCCTCGATTACGATGGTTTCATTCGATTCGGCAGACCCAAAAACCTTGGGGGGGGGGGGGTTGGCGTTAATAATAATCCTGATTTCGCTGATAGCAGGGGGAAGCATGCTGTTGCAGTAATCTTACTTAATCCACCTTTGGTCTGGGAGTTGACTTGCTTCCTGCTGTGCTGGCATTATCATGATGATATCGTCAACCTGAATCAAAATAGACCACAAACAAGCTTTCAACTTGTAACAAAGCCTAGTGTTATTTCCTCATGCAATAAGTCGAAATGTGTGAGATCATTCTCTAAATCAGATATAATATTCATGCTTATTATCTCAGCTAGTATTGGCCTCCATTATCCTTGTGTTGTATTTATGATGCAAACAATTATATGCAGAAAGAATGCTTGAAGAAAATACCGTACATGTGGCAATTTACCAAAAAATGTCGAGTCGGTTGTAATGTAACTCTGTTGTTATCTACTACCACTAGGTGAACGTTCATTTCTGTTTCTGTCTTGAACCAATTAAATATGTCTAAGTGCTGAAATCACAGCGCTGGAAATCACCGTCTACACGAAGAAACCTCATCACACAGCACTTTTCATACGTTATAATTAGGTAGAAGGAGTAAATCATTCGGTAAAAGATTTAAAATGCAATGTACAACATGCTTTGATATTTTTGATAAAAAAGCATAAAAAGTCGAACATGTCCAACAGTAAAGCGGATATGCGATTTCAGCACATTCAGATTCAAAGGCGGGCGTTCTGAGCAGTGAGAGCGGGCCAACCCATTATAGTACTACCATCGCACCGGAGTATGGTGTACACCAGTCTGTGATAATTTTTTGCTCTCTAGTTGCGATTGGCGGTAATGTACGAAAGACAACCAAACCAAATCAAACCCAT
Organism: Lineus longissimus; assembly: GCF_910592395.1. Taxonomy (NCBI): domain Eukaryota; kingdom Metazoa; phylum Nemertea; class Pilidiophora; order Heteronemertea; family Lineidae; genus Lineus; species Lineus longissimus. The sequence goes on along the minus strand of NC_088323.1, from coordinate 9,122,997 downwards.
AACCGCAACAAAGTACGACACCAAAGAACGTGATCGCCAAACTCATCAACAAATAGACGTGAGCAGATCTATTATTGGCAATGTTCGGAACAGTGTAGTCATATCATCCATCAGCCGCCCTGAAAGTATTGTGAGAATGTTGGGTACTTCATTTAAAAGTAAAGACTCCAGTTAACCTTTAAAGTCAAAAGTCCATGTAAAGGTACTTAGTTTATGGCCTCTCAAATTATGGTAATTCAATTGATTTCCATTCATGTTTAAAGCAAAATACTAAAAGTAACTTGTGTATTGTAGCAACCAAGGAAAGGTAAACGGAAAAGGAAATAAGCTAAATATAATGTGTACTTTTGAGTTTGGAATTGTTTACGGTACATGAGGTTATTGAGTTTGAGGTTTTCTTCTAGAGGGAGGCAATATCGATTCACAAATCCAATGATGCAAGTTGACGTGACCGATACCAAACTTAGGCCGTTTCGAGGGACCCGCCACGTCACTTGTACCAAGGAGAGATATCACTGTCGCCTTAGACACATGTTAATAACAAACCAATGCATGAGAGAGAACCCCAGGGAATCCCCAGAAAGAGTACTCAGAATAACCAGTGATCGGAATTACGGGTGTAGAGCATGTTTACTCTACATCCGTGTCGGATTGTACAAGAGAAGCAATAAAATTGATACAGGAAAGACGTCTTAATGGTGACCAAGAGTTAAAATCCCCCCTCCCCCCCCCCCCCCCCCCCCCCCCCCCGACAAAGCGTCGCAACAGTATGACGTCCCAGCCCATTCCAGTGAAGTCCGTTGGGTAAATACGAAGATTGAGGCCCCTGCGGCCCAGCTCACTCTCCATAGACAAGAGGTAACGATTTTGTCAGGTTCGATTTTTAAAGATACTACCTAAAGTTGTAACCTCTCTTGCAAGGAGGTCAGCCTTACTGGAAAATTATCTACGCAGCTCGTACATATTAAACAGCTGATAAGGTGATAGAGACCATAGATTTTGCATTACTTTAGTAAGCCAAAAACTTTACATTCGTTATAGGATATTTAGTTGGAATCTTTATAGACACTAAGAATCTTAAAGGAATATGCAACAGAATAGGATGCGCATGCAAATGTTCAGAAAACTGAACAAAATCTTAAAATGTTCCACAAATCTTATTTGGATGTTGGCCCAGGAGAGCAGCGATAATCGATTTTTAAAGTATATAACTATAGTGGTACGCAGCAAAAATAACCCCTCTCCTGTATAGAGGGTCAGCCATATTCGAAAATTCTATCCTTTCGCAGCTCATACAGCTGATAAGGATAGTACATTTCGCATTTCTTTGGTAAGATTGTATCTAAGATTAGAGGATGCAACGAAGGGTACATGCAAATTACCAGAAAATTGAATAGAATCTTAAAATGTCCCTCAAATTTTATCTGAATTTTGGCTCAGTTCAGCAGCGATAACCGATTCCTGTCGCAGTTACCTGCGATGACCACCGTAAACGAGCTATATGTGTCGCATGCAATCATGATCACATGTCGCAGTGTCAAAAAGTTTGCTTAAGGTTCAATGATCTGAATCCCAATAGCTATGTAACTGCGTGAACATGCCGAGTATCTTATTCCATGATATCGATTTTCAAAGCAACCGATGTCAAAGTATCATGCACTGTTTTCTTTGAATCAATCTTACAAAATAAAATTATTGACGCCAATTGTGTTGTTATTGATTAAACGCTGTTTTGGTAGAACTAAAGTAATCATGCCATCGCGATCTATTGGATGTGTATCACAGCAGAACTATAAGGGACGCCAGATCAGAGAGGTAACTAAACATGCTGGTTTTGTAATTCACCTTTATCCTGATCAGCGCAACTTGTAGCGGATCGAGCTCTGATGTTGTGGGGGGAAAACGATTGTTTCCGACATCAGGTCGGCCGTTTTCCCCGCCAACAGGAGAGCCACACCAACGCTGCGCCGGCATTGGAGGCGTTGATCAGTAAAATAGGCTAACTGTACTTCGAAATTGGATCTGAGTGTGGTTTAAATATCATCGAAACACGCGCCGTTTGATTTTCAATTCCTAAAGTCCTATTTTTCATTCACTAAAATTAGAGAGATCACAATTTTCTTCCGATTTGACATCAGGCTCCGCTCAACGGGCAATTGCACAATGGCTTTCAGTAAACGATGACGTCATCAATAACTTTAAAGCTGATTTACATTTGGCAAATCCTGTCCAAGTGAAGCGCGATTAGCCTAATTATTTTTTTCGCATGGTAAATGGTTGTTGTACTTTATACCTTCGATAAATGTTTTTGCGAATTATGTGGCTCATAAAACTAAAACTTACTTGGTCTCAGTTGTCGTGTCCGTCACGAATGTTTAGGGAACCACTGACTGCAGATCAGCGTATATAGATTTTACCCACGTCTGATGGTTTTCCAGGAGTGGAAACAGTTACCGTCCATCAAATCATTTAAGTCGCGTCTGTCCATTGATTGCTGCTCTTCGCTCTCGGAGTTTCTGTCGGAGTGGGAGTCGGAACGGTGCTAATTCTCGCTATTATCCCTGGAGGTCACACGTGGTCGCCGGGAAGCAATATTGTTCAAGGCAGGTCTTCCAACGCCCTGGATCGATGGTGCTGACGTGGGAGAATATTCGTGAAAGAAAACAAAACAGCACAAATGCGCCCTTATTTGTGAATATACTAATTAAATAATCAGTCCATCTGGAAACATGGACAATATGACATTATACGTATTAAAGAATTGTAGGAAAATTTGATCAAATGCATTTCTGCTCCTGAAAGTCCGATTCACTTCATACATGTATTTACAGGTATGGTGTATTCGATAGTGTGATGATCAATTATGACGAAAAATAAAGAATTATAATTACCCTAACCTATGTTCGGTCGTGAACCTATGTGCAGTCAGTGGTTCGGTCGTAACTTTATTTATTGAAGCCAACTTTTTACAAATATTGTAACAATGCTGACTGCTAGAGATATTTTGCTGCCACCTGGTTAAAATTTTCTCAACTAAATTTGGTTTCTTCCTCTGTTTTGCCCAACCCTTCTTCCCTTCCCAATTAACAAGATGGCATATCAGCACAAGTGAATGTAAGCTCATAAAATGAGGACAATATTAGCCCATTCAAAGAGGTAAGAGCCGCACTTACACCACCTGAAAATGGACCACCAATCTTGGTTCGGGAACCAATGCCGCACCATCGAAAATCCACCAAGCGCTTACACCAGCGCTGCAGCTAGTTATAAAATCCGGCTACAGATGGCGCGCAAACAATAAGCAGAACGCGGAAAGCCTTGGCAGAAAGCGCCATTTCGAAAGCGCCGCCTGGAGCCGAACCATCTAACTAGCTAATTGCCGAACCATTTGCGCGTACACCACGACAAAGCCGAGCTTTTAACAAGCCGGGCGAATTTGGACCATCAAGCTTGGTGGGACAAATTCGCTCGGCAATTTGTATCGGCAATGGATTGCCGAACCAATTTGTCGCGGCAATGTGGTGGTGTAAGTGCAATTGGTCCACCAATATTTCGTGGTGTAAGCGCAGCTAAATTATGTGTTGGGAACATTCTGATATGGAGGCAGAAGTGTACCTAAACAGGTGGCAGGAAGTCAGTATCTGTGAGATGGGATTTTAATCCATGTTTAAGACTTCTCAAAACGATGTACATTCGTGTACATGTGAAACTGTGAGCCAGTGTGCATTTTATATGCAGTGTACGAACGAGGCCTTGAGACAGGCACTTCATCAACACGATACCTTCTGGGAATTCCGTCGTGTGTGCAACAAAATGGATGAGCCCTGTCAAGGGAAATCCATTTTTCAACAGAGTTGTGGATGAGCCCAATCATGGGAAATCAATTGTTTATAAGAGACGTGGATGAGCAGTTGTGTTGTGTTAGTCATTGTGAGTCTTTCATGATATCGACATCTGGTGTCATTTACGTTAATCACGGTCATGACAAACTTTATCCCGTAGTCATTCGAGAGGTACCGACATTCAGGATTGTACATGTACATAACTATGACTTTTCATGAGATGAGGATAGTGGCATTTGAGGCATTGACATTGTGATATTAAATTATTTCCCGGTGTATGAACTTTATCCTAAGCGGTTTGTAAATATATATATGCATTATTTTGGTTAAAGAAATTAACTCATTTTGTATTAGCCAGTAGTTATCACTTCTTGTTTTTGTGGAGCTACGGAACAACCTAATTAAGAGACAATTGAATTTTTTTCGCAGCCTTAAAATCAATTAAAAAATACCAGCATTTAGCTGAAAGTCGTCTTGCTTGATAATTGGGTCTTGGTTAAAACATTGGGCATAAAATATGCTGTAACCTTTAGGTGAAATGTACCCAAAAAGTCACATGAAAAATTGTGGGTTTTTTTTGCGTGTGAAGCAACACTGGAAGGGTCACTGATTAATAAGGTACATTGGAAGTGAAAAGAAACACATGGACATCCTGGATGGCTTATCAATTGGTATTGTGTAGTGCTCTTCAAGCACTTAATGAAGTTAATTGCAAAAAGGCTGTTAGAAAAGACCCTTTGAACGGTTTGTTGTATAAGGGCCTGGGCCCGTATGCATAAAGCATCTGAAGTATCAAAAGATCCTTAGAAAAAAAACTTGGGCCGAAGGATAAATTCTTTCATAAGTATTACCTTAGATAGGTTATATGCATCCCACTTAAGTAATTTTCTTTGCTAGGAAATCGTAGGCGACCCTTCAGTGAAAAACAAATTTAAGAGCTGAGAAGTTTTATGCATATGGGCCCTGGAACAGAAGACATACAATGGTCCATAGAATACCATGCTTTAAAGCTCGAGCACTGCATGTATGCACATGTAGCTTGGTCACACGTAAATGAAGTATACAGTGTGTGTAACCATGGCCCAATAAAAAGGCGTGATAAATTCATACAGTCACAAAAAAGCATACTGTGTAGAATCCAAATTCAGAATACCGGTACATCTAGCTAAGATCATGAGGCAGCACACAACGTCAATTGAAATGCTGAAATAGCTGCTGGTAACCCTGCAATTCAATTAGGTGAAATACTACCTGCTACCAAGTACTTTTCCGCTACAGTGGTTGCTTCCAGATAATCAGTGATACCGCAATGTTCATCACCAAGGGTTAAATCTGCAATTAAATCGCAAACAATTAACTCTCAAGTTTTTAACTATAAACTATGTCAGACGAATATCTTGTTAACCAAATTTCATCCTGTGATGTCTCCAAATAGCATAGACCTACAATTGAGCTGTGTTTTTTTTGTAATCAACCATCAATTTGTAATCTAACATTGTTAAGTGTCAGTCCATGATACCACCATGCAGAGGGTGGCAAGGTGGGGGTCAACCGTTTTTAACGAGATTAGGTATGCAAGATCCTTCCACTAAGACATCATTACACAGCAATTGATGACTCTCAAAAATCACTAGCAACCGAGTTGGGGGCAGGCCTAGTTAGGGGGCTTGTTTTAGCTTTTTTCCCCCTATTTTTTGTGTATTTTTGGGTCAATGTTGGGCACTCCTGCAGAGACTAAAAAAAATAGCTGGATTTTCCCCCTTTGTATGATGGAAGTATTTGATGAGATCTTCCATTCTGCGACAGGTCATTGAGTAACACTTCATACTTTGGTCGTGCTAGGCCTAGTAATTATGCATACCTAGGGGCAGTGCTTAGGAAGAGCTCTCTATCGACGCTCATATCTCCAACACTGCAGGTCTTTGAATGCTGTGGCTTGCACATGATAAAGGTAATGATACCTACTTTCAAAATCAGAAATAAAATTTCCGGCCGCTTTTACTGTTTTCCCAGGATAAACCAAGGAAAAAGTGCTATTTTCCACCAAAATGACACTCATTGGCTAGTGCTGCCACCTTTTGTACACTTGATGAATCATAAAATAAATGCATAATGAACACATAATTTATGCTTGGTGCTGGCCATGAGGATTAGTAGTTACTGTCAACCACCATGATCACCCCCCCCCCCCCCCCCCCCCCATGCCTAGGCCTACTAACCTATTTTAAGTAGGCCTACCGGTAAATAACTCCACTTGCATTTTTCCCCCAAAAAAGAACAAGCTCATCACTACAAATTTGCCCTTGATGAAAGCCCTTTGGGGAATTGGGCCCCATAGGTCCTGAAATGCTGATTTGAATTTCAAATAACATTTCGGCCTTGGCCTACCTGATGGCAACGTAATTGAATAAGCTACATGTCCGAAAACCTAAAGAAACCCCCTTGTTGGTGAGGATGCTAATGTTGACCCATTCATTAGCCTGTGTCATGCTGCCAGAGCATGTTGTAAGGGTTGGACCCCCCCCCCCCCCCCCCATGGCTAAGGCACCTGAAGGGCATGTGGTATGACCTACTAATACATCTTTATCAACCCATGCAGGGATCATCCGGTTCCTAAGAACCTTGCAGAAGTGCTCATTTCACATACTAGTAACACCTTCCATTGCTAAGGAGCCAATTGACCAAAGGTGCAGTTCCTACTGTAATTACTGTTTGATGAGGACAACCCTGCAGTTGGCTGCACCGTCAGAGTACTGCTATTGGAAGTTTTTAGCTCCTTGGTTGGCGGTGAAATGTTCTCCTGGAGTTGCTCTAGCATTGGCTAAATTGTACATATACATGTACTGGAATGGAGAAGTTTTTCATGAACTGAGTTACGGTACTGTCCAGTCCCTTAGGAGAGATCACAACTTTCCACATGCTACACTTGTACCTGTCTGCAGAGGACAGTGCTGCCACCTAAGAAGCAGGGACACTTTTTTTTTACAAATGGGTGATTTATTTACAAGCTAATATAATGATACATAGCAAAAAGGCTATTTTGCAGACAATAGCCAAACCACTACTAACCACTACTAGGGAGGGACCAATACTAGTAACACCTCATTTACGGTACTACATGTCAGGCCCAAGTGCAGGATAGTATCAGGAGAGAGTCCCACTTTCCAGTAGCAGGCTTGGTTGTTCAAAACTGACATTAGCGCTACTAAGTATACTGACATTAAAAATCTATCTTGGCATTTACAATTGTTTACTGAAAGCCAAAGTTCAAATTTATCCCAAGATATCGCTATAAAATCATTTTTTAACCAATTGCAGTTTGGAGCTGGCCTTCTACTGGTGCACATCCTCCCTGCTGCAGAAACCTATTCAGCGTGGCAAGCTCAAAATTCTTTGGCGCTGGGGTTGGGGCCCACGTGATGTCTAGTATATCACGAGCATCATTATTCCCACTAGTGGTCTCTGTGCTAGGGCTCGAGCCACCATTCCCTGGTAAAAAGTGGCGACCCTGAAAAAAACAGATAATACATTTTATAAGATAATATTTTTTGGAAAGGCCGCTGTATAGAGGGTGGCCTCTCTGCAAAGAGGCAACATAGGTCTTCAAATGGCAATCATGCACTATGAAGTTCTCATTAACAGAGCTTCTGATACTGTTCATTTACCAATTACGTAAAAAGTGACACACCTCATCTCGTAAAGTGGTCACGAAACTTTAGAAGCAGAAAGGATAATTTTACCACCCTATCAGACTGTGCTCTCAGTAGTTCATATCTCACCTTGATAAGCAAATCTGTTTCAGAGGAAGATCCATCACCTTCACCACCACTTGCTGATTGAATCTTAATTGGATACTGAACATCTCCAACTCCTCCCTGAAAATATCAGCATAGTATTTGGCAAGTATGTGTATGATATATAACAAACTCAGAAATGCAGCGCCTCTCGCGGACAAAGATAGAACAAATCGACATTTTTTGCACCGGTTTTCGCTGCTCTTGCGTACCAGCATCATCTTTTGTTGATTTCCGCTTTTCGTTCGGCTGGCTGCGAGTATTGGGATGTGTACCGAACCAATTTTCAGTTTCAGGCCACCCTGTATAGTACTTGGTGGTCTAGTCAAATCAGCTCGAAATGCTTGCAGTAAAAAACTTCATTAACCATGCGATGACTGAACACTTACCTCATGGCCTACATTTACATGTATATCTGACTTGAGAGATTGCCCTTCTGTCCCGTCTGCTGGGTTTTCTAAGGCGTCGACTTGTTGAACAGAGGAAGAGGCAACAGCGGACTGAAAAAAGATATTGATGGAGAATCAGGTTTAGCTTAGAATCCCTCATTGCCAAGGAGATGGGAGCCAGAATGGCATCAAGGTTTTCAGCTTAGTCCCTCCTCTCTCATCAGTGACCTTCTTACATGTAAGTCAGTCGCTGCAGGCAGAATTAACCAATATGCACCCGAATCTTCTCCCCTTTTTTTTCATTCAACTCACCTCTGTATCCATGGGTGCTGGTTCTACATTTGCCACAGATACTCGATGTTTAGCCTCACATCCTTTACACAGAGCTGAAAAGGCACTGGTCAGATTATGGGGGTAATGATAATATGATGTGCAATATAATAGTGTGAGGACATGATGATGATGATAGACTTGTTTTGATAATGCGACCGGCCATGCTGATTTTGTACGGCAGTGAAGCATCACCTCCAGTGGCACTGGCAGGGAATCATAACTGGGACTTCCTGATCATAAAGCCAAGGCTCCAATCAACTTTCTAGGAAGAACACAAGTGAAGTGGTAAATCGTTATCACTCAGTTGGTTTTGCACCAAAGTTAGGTTTAGTCAGAGTGGGTATCATTACAGGCCTACTGCTTCTTTTCTACTTCAGTGATTTTGAGACTGATCCCTTACCTGAGCCAACTGGGACAAAAACTCCCTACTTGATGTATATTTCCCGAGACATCACTCGATGAACTGAACCACCATCTTTTCTGGGCTTCCGACTTGTTTTAGAGGGTTGATGAAGTGGGTGCTGGCATCTCCTTTGCTGATTCCATGATAAACTCAACTTGTATCGGTGGTTCGGGCATATTGTGGTGTCCAGAACTGGAGAACTCATATCAAACACGCCAGCACGAAGTGCTACGAGCTCCCATTCACTTTTGACTTGACTGGCTTTCCTGGAGGACATCCAACGCATCAAATGGGAGTGCACATCCTTCTTACATTGTTTCAAGGGGATCACACTCTTGTCATTGGGGTATGAAGCGTAAGTACCACACTCGATATCCTTGGATATGACAGCAAATCCACAATTCAACTGTGATTTTTCAGGTTCCATTTTCAATAGACTATCACACAATGTACATGTGCATGTACACAATGCATTGTAACTGTAACTGTTGTTGTTGTTGTCGTTGCTGGTTTTCGTTTCCGCCTAGACCGCTAAGCCTCCACAGGGGTAATAAAGGCCTCTAGGTTGTTTGAGGGAGTGTGTGGGAGGGCAAGGGAGAGGGGGGTTCACTAACATCTAAAAATGTAATTTTATTTGGAAAGCATGTGTAGTTCGTCAGTTATCTGAGGGAATGGGCAAAAAATGGGCACCAGTGAGAAGGGCGCGACTCGACCCCCTCACCGGAAAACCGTAAGGGCGGCCGGATTTTTTTCTTTTGCAAATTAAAAAACAGCATTCTGACTTCCTTACCTGGAAGTGGCATCACCTAAAAAACTGCAGTGTTGGAGCTAAAGGAGAGTTAAAATTGCCTTTTTACTGAAATTTGAGATTGCATTGTTTTTGGGACGTACTGTACCTGTCTTTAAAATGTACCTGGGGCAAAACAAAAGGCATGAAAAGGTAGCTCAGATCATGTACTTTCAATTTCAATAGGCGGTGTTTAGTGATAATTCTGTTTGATGCACGAAAATTGACAAAAGACTTAGCCTATTTTGAGGGATAATGCATGTTTTTTTAAAAGGAAAATGAGTAGGAAATGGTTAACAGCCGTACCCCAAAACTGTGGGGTTATTTTCGAAACCAATCCACCAGCCTTTATAGTACCCTAGGACAGGTCTGTGGTAGAAATTACAACTAGATCTGTTGACCCCCCACCTTGCCACCATTTGCATGATCCTGCATGGTGGTATCATGGACTGACACTTAAAAGGGCCTTGATCAGGTTATATTCCTGTACGGGCAAATGGAACTGCTACCCACCTTAGAAATATCATTGGAGCAGATTCTCAAGATAAACATATTATAAAGTCTATATATGATTTTAACAGAACGGTCAGTGTCCTTTTGTCAAGGTTTCATTTCAGTAATTTTGATACAGAAGTTAAAGGGTAACTCGTGTCCAATTTCACCATTTAATGTTTTAGCTGTTTTTGACAAATGACTACGTCACTTTCTCATAGATCGGTAAGGTTTTCGAATCGAAATGCACATTTTCTAGAAATTGATGGTTTTAATCCCGCCCGGACGGCTCGCTTCGATGCCGTTGAAATCATGCTACGCCGACGACGTTTTCGTTGATGACGTCACAACATGAACAGTGGTTTACATTCGCGGTGGTTTACATTCCCGCGAAAAAAAATCTCATTCGTCTATTTACAACTGTCATTGACCATTGACATTCCATCCTGTCCTTACAGGATACACGATATATATATACACACGATATATACACGATAAGAATTGACGATTATGGAGAAGAAGAAGAAAAGGGTTGTCGGGTGGCGTTGTGCTGCGATGTTTTGCGGCAACACCAGCAAAACTGAAGGTGTTGGGGTTTTCCGCAGGCCTGACCCTATCAAAGAACCGGGCCGTCACCATGAAATTCGAGTCGAGAGGTCACCAGCCGGTGGTTCATCTTCTCCTCCGGATGCTCCGCCGGAACACAACTTCGAGAACCAACTCCAAATTCGTTTGCCGTTGGGAGTCTTCCAGCACATTTGGAAAAAATCTCGAAGTAACAAAGTAAGGGAAGGGACGCCCCCCCCCCCCCCCCCCCAAGTCCACAGTCCTAGTCATTTCATCATACATTTCCTAAGTCCAACCAGGAAATTCCATCGGTGACGTCATAATAATGGTATTCCTAAAACTATTTTTAGACCTCATTTAATATTCATTAGATTTTCCTGAGCGTACGCGAACTACTGCGGATATAGCTTCTTCCCAGAGCGAATAGGAAAATATTCGACGGTCTGACTTGTTCATGTTGTGACGTCATGAGGTCACGTGACTTAGTGCGGGTTTTTCAAAACGTCTTCGGCAGTTGGCCAGTCTGACGCGACTAAAACAGCGATTTTATAATAAATCTAATCAAAAATGGAAAATTTGAGCTTTACATTTGTGATCAACAATTAAAAACGGACGTATTTCCGCTAAGTTGTAAATCACATCATAGTATCACTTTAAATTATTCAATCTTTTTGGATGCCTTTGTATGGTTCTGCCCTGCGGGACCTTGGTGTTAGGACTATCAACTTATTTTATACGGCATGGAGGAAGACGGTCAGAAGAATATTATCTGTTTATCCAAGAACTGTGCCTTAACTTTATCATGACCGATAGAAGTCACCCTCCAGAACAGATTTTTACATTTCATGAATAGGTCTTTTGTTATAAAAGACACTTTCACTCAAATAGCTTTTCAGTTAGCGTTAGATGGTAGCTCTTCATCTGTGTCTAACTCTTATCTCATACATTGCTGGTTTGATCGGGGCACGGCGTTCTACAATTTGGAAAACTGGCGCGCTGCAGTACGTTCATCCTTCTGACGTCATTTTAGGGATTTTCTACATTTACGGGATAATAACCGCGGGAATATAAATATAAGAACCATCCTTGAATTTCTGTGCACTGAGTAACATGTATTATATGTGCTTGCGCCTGCACCATAATTTGTATTCAAATAATCTGCATTCATTTATTTTTCAAGAAATGTAAATGTAATTTACATGTCGAATAAAGATATATGCGTATACATGTACATATGTATACATACATGCTAAATTAGGGCATAATGATTAGTGTGTATATAAGATTTCAATAGCATAATTTAGAACACGTTGCACGTTATAGTACAATTCTGAAAAAATTTCATTTACTGATGAGCGCGGATCAAGCTTATCTTAAATCCGAAATACGAAATACGAAATCCGAAATCCGAAATTTGAAATCCGAAAAGTGAAATCCAATAGAAATAAACCAATCAGAAGAAAGGTTACAAAATATCAAAACCAAGTAGATGGAAAATAGACGTTTATATAAACAAGATAAGATCAACCTGTGACTGGTGAACTTTAAGTGTACCACAATGCATTCCTGACGTAAGGATGAATTGACAATAGTTCAATTGTATTGCTTCTGCTGAGCTATGGGCCCCTTGTCAATTTCATACTGAAACGAGCGGTAAAGACATGGTAGAACTTAGATTCAACGTTGTCAATACAGCCCTTCACCGGACTACATGTACATGTACGCTGGTCTGTGTAAGCAAAACCGGTATAAAATGAACAATTACCTTCTTTGTAAGCTTATCTCTGATTGGTTCACATTGGATTTCAAATTTCGGATTTCGAATTTCGGATTACGGACTCCGGATTACGGACTTATTTTTTCACAAACATCAAAAACTTTAAGAAACGTGTGAAAATACACCCAAACGTCATGCTTTACTAATTACTAAAATATATTGTATATTTTGAGCGACCTTATGATTTTAGAAAGCGAAAGTGTTTCATTACATCTCTATTTTGGGGTTGATCCGTAACCATTTCATTTTGGTGAAAGTAGTCTGCAGATCCCGGGGTGGTGGGCCCGGGCGTGGGCGTCGGGAGTGATCGGGCGTCCGGGCGTCTCTCATCACAAGCCAATTCGTTCATATGGTAGGGTTGTAATTTACATAATACACGTCTAGATTCGTAATAATAGCATTGATGCCATTTTCTTTGAAGCTTTGCAACAGAAAGATTTGTCTGTGGAAATTGCCATGACACCATCACTATCTCGAGAAAGCAGGTCGTCCAGTCAAGAGTTCGTAGACCGTGTTCATGCATTACATGACTAGATGGGGGTTATTGTACGTGCTGACAAAGATCGACATGGATTCAGAAAGTTTAGTGTTTTCCTCATTCCATTTCATGACAATGAACATTAGCGGAACCGATAATTATCTAACTTATGCAATCTTACGAATTCAGTCGATTCTTCGATGTGGCGTAGCATGCTCGAATATTCACAGGTGTGTTGCCTTTTCCACCACCTCCCTGAACGGCCATGATGGCCACGGTCAAACGGGAATCTGTCATCTTCACAAGGATGCTGCTATCAAGCGCTGGAATTGCCGTGACCGGAAAACAAGACATCGGCTTTGGAAAAAGCAGGTGGGCAATATTTCAGTTTTCATATTCGCAACCGATTTTGCAATAAAGACATTATTTGCTGTGGTTACTACGTGCACAGCCACTTAAACGCCGTTACGGCGGTGCTCTTAATTCTGTCCTTCTCTGTCCTTTTGCCTGACTGACGATCCCGTGTACTTCACGGTTTGATATAATAATTTTCTTTGTCCAGGACTGATTGCCTACATGTACCAGGGCAAATGAGGCCAGTCAACCTCAAACAGCATATTTAGTGTTATCAAGTATGTTAGGTTTAACTACAATTTGTTTGCAAACAATTTTTTTGAATGACTCGTTCTATGGAACGATCTCCATCCTCCGCGCAACGCGTCTATGGCAAGCAGAGTGTCCAGTAATTAAAAAAACCTAGATTTATTCAAAAAGCTTGGTTTTTTACCTAATAAACTAAGTTTATTTGGAAAAAATATAGGTTTCTTTTAAAGCAACCTTGTTTTTTTCCTAAAAAACCGAGTTTCTTTAATAAAACCAGTTTTTTACCTAATAAACCTTGTTTCTATCCACCAAATGTCAAGTTTAACAAATAAATTTGGTGTTATTCCCAATGATATAAGATTTTCATCTAGTGGTAATAAACTTAGTTTTATAGAAAAAAAACCTTGGTTTCTTAACAATAACTGGACAAATGGCTGATAAACCTACCTTTTTACGTAACAAACTCGGTTTTATACAAAACAACTTCGTTTTTGCAATAAAACCTGGTTTTATTGTAAAAATGTAGGTTATTTTGAATAACTGGACAAACGGCGTGCAAAAACCTACTTTCTATCGAGAAACTTGTATTTTCTACCTCGCCCCATGTACACCAATCCGCGATGTTATCGGGACGAGGATGGGCAACCTCGGCACCACGTGGTACTAATGCTGCACTGCACTGCACTCTGTAAACTAGTTAGTGAGACCCTAACCTCATCCCAGATAACTAAATGTAGGTAGGATCGAGGTTTAAAAATGTAAGTTTCCTAATAAACCAGGTTTTTAAAAAAAAACTAGGTTTATGAGTAATTAACATAGTTTTTTAAAATAAACTAGATTGTTTTGGTAATAAACCTTGTTTTATTGAATAAATGGACATTTCTGTACAGAAACTTATATCTTATACGATTATGTGGTAAAAAAACAAGTTTTTAGGTAAAAAACCTGTTTTTTTAGCATAAAATGTTAGTTTCTGTTAAAAACCCTACTTTATTAGGAAAGAAAGTAAAAAAACTTGGTTTTATTAAAGAAACTCGGTTTATTAGCTAATAAACAAGGTTGTTTTAAAAAAAACTATATTTTTTCCAAATAAACTCAGTTTATTAGGTAAAAAAACAGTTTTTAAAAAATAAATCTAGGTTTTTGTAATTACTGGACACTCCGCTTGCCATACGCGTCCATCATTGTTAGAATTTGTTTCGACAGTCGCGTGACTTATATGACTCGTGCAATTGAACGATGCGATGCCTATGAAATATACACAATAGAATAAAACTGCCAACACTATGCGCGAGCTTCGAATTAAAACTTGCCACAGTGATAAATACGTGGACCTCCACAAAATTACTTTGGAATTCCAGACATGTGCCGCAGGCGTATAATAATAAAGTGGTATTCCAAGTCGTTGTCAGCAACTCGGAAACCACTTCGTTGTGTCAATATTTTGCACCGATCCAATTTCGGAATATAAAAAAAACTACTACAGATGGAATATCACTATGAAAACTTGCGTTGATTAACTGAATATATTACCAGATAACTGTAAATGTAATTCAACCGCGGAGATATAGTCGGAGCGTGAGTTGGAACGTCAAAGCCCAGAAAGCGCACTTGAAATTCGAAATTCGAAACCGGCCAAGGCGCCTATTTAGTGGAAACAGCCTACAAAAACAGTATAAGGATATTGATGTTTTCATATCAACACGTGGATACTCATGGAATAATACAAATATTTATTGCGTAGGTATCAAACGTTTAAAACGCAATAAATATCAAGCATTTAGGAAAAAACAATATGCACGAATAAATGACATGCATCATTGTTTAAAGGACCTTTCCACGACCGCTCTGTTTGGGAGAAGACAAACGTGGCAAACTTACAGCTAATTATCATATAATGAATATGGATATTCTCATATTCACTGTTTAATAGCGTTTCAATTACTAAGCGAGAGTAATAAGCGCCACAGCTTTCTTTTTGGTACTGTGGGGCCTCACCTTGCGCTCGGCCGAAGTGAGCGACCCTCGGATTGGGTTAGTACGGTTTCAAATTGCGTACTCAATTTTCTACCGCCGAACTAGCAGAGGGGCAACTATCGGTCGTACCGTGATGTAAGGATCTATGGTCAGTTCCCACCGTGGACGCAATCAGTCTTTTACCACACATGGAAAAATGTCATAGTCACAGTGGCTGTTTTTCATTACGCCTTGAGTCCTCACCGTAACGTCTACGTCTTCAGCCAAGATGATAGTGGAGATTTTAAAATGATATCTCATTTTCATTTTAACGAACTCACATACATTGCTGGCGAATATGGCGATGGTGTCATAGGTGTAAGCACCCCTCGTGGACGGAAAAGTGCCTTTGCAAAGTTTCGAGCATTTCGATTCGATTTGAATGGAAATGGTAATCACCAAAAGTTGATTCTGCCATATGATGAACTAACGAAAAGTGTCGGTCCAAAAAATTCGAAGTTCGATTATTTCAAAATGGTTTCATGTGGTGAGAATGTTTTCTTAGAGTTGACCTTTCGATGCAAATTTCTGAAGCACAAGAACAGGAAAAAAACCCAATCTATGTCTTGGTTAGATTGGTATAAAATAGTAAACGTAGGGTTCGTTCTTAAACTTCAGTTTGTTAAAAGCCTAGAAGGGATGCGTTACTCTCTGATGTCTGAAGCCGACAGAGATAAATCGCTTAATATTGATAACATAATGTTAGAAGATATCGGGTGTGATTTAAATGGTTTTCTCTATAAATCATCAGTCAGAACAGACTCCATCACTATCTTAGAAAAACCGTACGAGCATAATACGTCCACGTCGATTATCTTTCGTGATGATTTCTTCAGAAAAATGGGAGACTCTCCAATTGTGTCCTTCTTTGGATATAATAACGTTGTCGTTGAGGTTCATCGGTCGAAGTTTGTCACCAACATGGTTTATAGCCCAAAGGAGAGCTACAAGTTTCACGCTAAGAAACATGCTATATTTCTTTTTATGTTTAATTTGGGGCCATGCCTTGAACAATCTAATGTGGATGCCTGGCCTACGTTATTGATGACCTTAGATGCCAAGTTTGTCTCACATCACATGCTTATTCTTGGTGCGAATGAACAAATAATCGCCTGGCCAAAATATGGTGACAGTAAACCGTTGACCGCAAAAGTATTTATTGTGTGAGGAAAAGACACGTATTCTGCGTGAACAAATTAAAACCCTCATTTGCTGAATAGGAGAAACCCGCAGCAGAGCACTTTGAAATGTACATAATAATAGGGAGCTTGATTGGCTCGGTAAGAGCGGAAGCTAAAATCACAGTTTCGAGGACGGTTGAAAAGTCCTCACTTTTACTTTTATCCCGAGAATCACATACCATTAGTTCACACACAACGTTTAATGCAAACAGTTTTGTTTTTTTACGTAAATATGTTGATCTAAATTCTAAAATGTGCTTTTTGATGCTGCGATATTATGCGGGTGACAAAATGGATCAGTTGAAAAATCAGACTGTTTTTGTTAAATATCTTAGGATGCTTGGGAGAGTTCATTGGCCATGCAACTTAGCACATCATAATTGTATCTCATCAAAAAAGTTTTCATAACTGGCAACTCTCAGCTTATCTTAGTTAATGCAAGTAACTCGTTTAGTGACTACACATCCACATGTACATGTAACACGGTTTAGATTTGCATGTATTGTATCACACAACCTTTTTCAGACCATCAACCAACATCCTGGGTGGCAAACATTCCATAGTACATGTATTTGTTAAAGAACATTTCGTTCATACACTGGTTAAGATCTTTCGTCTGTATAAAGACGGGACCAACATGTTTAAGAAGGTGAGACTACTGATATTGCACAGCTCCGAGGGGATGCACTATTTCAGACCGTTATCATTAATTTCTCTCATAATGTTGATATTATGAAACTTCCTCAAAGTGGAATCTGGTTTAAATCTAAACGTCTAAGCTTGACTAGACATCGAACCATTCCACTTCTCGACTTTGTTTTATGAAGAAATTCATTGATATCTTTTCTCTTATGACTTTTCATACTCCACAATGTCTTTTAGGTGAATTTACACATGCAATAAGCATAACCGTCTCGTTTAAAGTGGGCGATCGTCTTTGAAATGAGATTCTGCCCTCGACTTAGTAAGTAAGAGAGAATTGGTGGAAATAATTCGACCAATATATTTTTATTGCCTACAGCTCTGTTCACAGGATACATGACGTTGGTAATTAATATTGAAAGAATGCGTTATTCGAATGTTTCAGCTTGTATCTTTATTCTTCCTTGTCAAAGTCTTTTGGTTTGATTTTTGCACTTCTTGATGTCCAGGTTTCATTACAGCATAAGTAAAGTGCGATCCACGATTTCTACGATTGTTGTAGAAAAAAGGGCCAAAATCAATCAATTGGGAGAAACACAAGTGTTTTTCCCCATAAAGGTGCCTTAATTCCAATACAAAACCGAATAATCTAGCATGCACTTTCCTTAGCAGGATTTAGATTTTGTTATTAGGACCTGGCCTGTACATCATAGGGTCAGATATGGTTCTAGATGTAGGTAAGATAGATAACTACAATAATAACATCTTGATAGCTCCAAGTAATGCTAAACCTGGTATTAACGATATCAATAAAAAGAAGATAGTAGCACCCATAATGTAAGGAGACAGTGTTAAGAAAATAAAGGTTAAGACTAATGTTGAAAAAGTTAAGGATCCTCCTGTTACTACCACTGTAGGAGCTAACATACATAATGATACCAGAACTAGTAGTAATGTTCCTATTGAGGATATTGTTACTCCTTTCACTATTAAAATGTTACTCCTTTCACTATTAAAATGACTTTACAGAGCATCGATATTTTTGAAACGTGGTTCAGGTGATCAGTTTTGTGTGCAGATAATTTTGTATGCGACATTTTATGTCATTATTAAAAGTATTTTTTTTCAGATAAACTTTTCTGACCGAGGTCACCTCGGGGTATTTGTAGCCCGGTGGTTCGGGGTATTTGAAGACCCTAAAATTATGTCCCGTCATTAATCATGAATATGCCAGGTTTCTCAATCCTTATACCTGAGTTTTATTATTTGATCATAAATCTATATGATTTAGATACAATAGATACAATGGTAACCATTTATATTTCAACAATGATACATTTGATGATTCGTACTAGTTTATCTAACATTATTTCGAAATAAAATAAGTTACTGGTGTCTCTAGTTAAATCCACACCACTGACTAGATAGCAACATTTCTCATGGCACATACATTGCATTACCATAAAAGTTATTCCAACTATAATTGGGTTCTTACATGACCAAAGCCACGGGGTTATTGTAGCCCCTGACCACATGTCTTGTATTGTCTCTTAGAAACATTCTTTCAGATAAACTGCTCTGAATTTCAAACAATGTTATTGGGAGAGGTGACACTACAAGATCCACGCCGGTTTTTGTGATTCTACGGGGAAATATCTTGCGTAACTTAAGTTATAGGTGAAAAGGGGCTATCATTTTCCCATTTAACCTCACAACATGTTTTGAATTTTTGAATAGAAAAAACATGAACAGTCGAACATGTCCAATAGTTACGCGGATGTGCGATTTCAGCACATTCAGATTCAATGGCGGCCATTCCAAGTGCAGGGTGAGCGGGCCATCCCATTACACTACTACATCTGCGCCGGGAGATAGTGTACATGGTGTAGCATCTCAGTCGGTGATAATCATTTTTCTCTCTAGTGCAGATTGGCGGTAATGAATGAAAGAAAATTGAACAGAATCATACCCATAACCGTTGCAAGAACTACTATACACCACCACCACCAAGAATACAAAAACATTGCCGAATTCACTAACAAATAAATGTACACAGATCGGAAAGTCTCGTTCGGAATAGCGCGGTCATATATCATCCACCAGTCGCCCCGAAGGTATGACGTCCCAGACCATCCCGTTGCAGTCGATATGTTGGGCCAATTTGATGAGGCCCCTACGGCCCACCTCACTCTCCATAGAAGATGTAGCGACTTTGAAGGTTCGATTTTGAAAATAAATGTATCTATAGTTGTAACCACTCCTTTATGAAGGGTCAGCCATGCCTGAAATTCTCTATCTTCAGGATCAATGATCTGAAGCCTAATAGCAACGTAACTACAATAATATGGCGCGTATGTGGCAGTATTTTATTCCATGATATCGATTTTCAAAGCAATCGATGTCAAAATATCATGCATTGTTTTCTTTGCATCATTACCAAATACAATTATTGATGCTAGTTGTGTTGTTTTGATTGAACGTTACCTTGTTAGAACTACAGTTATCATGCCATCGCGATCTATTGGATTAGTGTGTCACATCAGAACTATTAGGGACGCCAGATCAGAGAGGTGACAAACATGCTGGTATTGTGATTCACCTTTATTCTGATCAGCGCAACTGGTGTTGTGGGGGAAAACGATTGTTTTCGACATCAGGTAGGCCGTTTTCCCCGCCAACAGAGCCACATCAACGGAGTGCCGGTGTGACATCTGTGGTTGTTTCCCATGTGTCATTGTTTCCAAACAATAGGCAGCTAGAGAGACCATAACTTTTCAATAGGGGGAAACACTTGTCAATCTATCTTTTAGCGTTCCCAAACAATGAGGGGAAACACTCAAAAATAGAAACACTCAAAAACATTACACCGGCATTAGAGGCGTTGATCGGGAAAGAGGCTAACTGTGCTTCGAAATTGGATCCGAGTGTTGCCATAATTCCATCAAAATCCGCGCCGTTTGATTTTCAATTCTAAAAGTCCTATTTTCCAGTCACTAAAATTTGAGAGATAAAAATGTTCTTCCGATTTTACACCAGGCTCCGCTCACCGGACAATTTGCACAATGGCTTTCAGTAAACGATGACATCATCAGTTACTTTAAAGCCGATTTACTTTTGGCAAGATGTTATCCAAGTGAAGCGCGATATGCCTAATTATTTTTTCGCATGGTAAATGGTTGGTGTACTTTATACCTTTGATAAATGTTTTTGCGAATAACATGTGGCTCCATAAAACTAGAACTTACTTGGTCTCAGTTGTTGTGTCCGGCGCAAATGTTTAGGGTAACCACTGGCTGGAGATCAGTGTATGTATTTCTTACAGAAGTGAATTTGATATATACGCTCGTGCCATGCAAATCGCTACATTTCATCACAACCTAAGTCTCTCGATTGAGTTTTCAAAACTCTCAGTTCTTCAAAAAGAAAGAGGCTAACGGATTTTTCTTTCGAATCAATGATTTGTGATTTGTGATACAAATACAAATGTATTTTGAAAATTCACTTCGACAATTAAATCCTCATTAATCCGTTATCGAAATTTGCTTGTCTCGATATATTTCATGAAGTGACGTGATTGAGTTCGCCAATTATGATATTAGAGAGAGCGAATTTTAGTGATATCAGCACAATTTCGACTCCATGATGATGGAGCTCAGTCGGAGTGGGAGTCGGAATGGCTCTAATCCTCGCTATTATCCCTGAAGGTCACACGTGGTCACCGGGAAGCAATATTATTCAAGGCAGGTCTTCCAACGCCCTGGATCGATGGTGCTGACGTGGGAGATATGGCTGCATGAAAACAAAACTGCACAAATGTTCCCTTATTGGTGAATGTATGGACCGACGTGACCATAAAAAATAATATCCTCATGGCTAGACTTAAGTAATCGCTCTGTAATCGGACAAATGCATGAAGACATGTCGCACAGGACCTACATTATGCATGCTCTCTTATGTTTGAGCATAGAAATCATACATGTTTAATCACCTCGTGTAAGCAGGCGTTACTTTTAAGATACTAGAGTGATATGGATGGGGTAAGGGCTCAAATGATCAATGGAGAAAGTGACATAACAAATCATGTCATGCAAGTTGTACACCTCGGTGTTGGCGCAGCTCCCTCTTAGTTGTGATTTGACATCTGTAGTTCGATTTCTGTCAAGATGTTACGATTTTGGATTCTTTGTTTTTTGGTGGTGGGGTGTGTCTGGAATGGATAATGTTGACGAGAGAAATGGTTATGGTGACCGTGGTGGTGATAATGGAGGCAGTAGCGATGGTGACTGTGGTGATGATGGTGGGGGCAGTAGTGATGGTGACCGTGGTGATGATGATGGAGGCAGTAGTGACGGTGGCCGTGGTGATGATGATGGAGGCAGTAGTAACGGTGGCCGTGGTGATGATGATGGAGGCAGTAGTGATGTTGACCGTGGTGATGATAATGGAGGCAGTAGCGATGGTGGCCGTGGTGATGATGATGGAGGCAGTACTGACGGTGACCGTGGTGATGATGATGATGGAGGCAGTAGTGATTGTGGACGTGGTGATGATGATAGTGAAGGCAGTAGCGATGGTGGCAATGATGGTGCTGTGAACGAAAGACATGAAAGGAGGTATCTTCATGGATGTAGTTTAAATCAACGTCTGGACTACGTTGACACCTTTAGGCTCCACCATGCTATGGGCATTGCCCATGCCCGGTCAAGAACGTCCTTTGCACAACATCACCGCATCCACCCGAGGACATTCGGAAGGTGGCTAGATTAATACGAAGAGATGGCGGAATGCCGCGACCGTTCAACCCAACATGAACAGATACGGCGAAGGATCCGGCAGAGTGGAACTGATCAACAAGGTAACCCAATTTTGTCAGGAATTTGCGAACTTTTAATCGTAAGTCAAGACTTAGGATCCCCATAATGATTACTGTTTCAGCATTTCCACAACTTTTCTGAACCATCCAATTTCAAAGGGACTTTAAGCACATACATGTAACCCTCTCCTTATGCGTTCTGTCTCTTTCAGCAGTTTAGCCAGAGATGGAAAACCAGCTGTTTGACTGGTTTATTGAGCGCTGCCAGCTTGGAATTCCAGTTTCTGGGGGTGATCTCCAGTCTCAAGCCACCAGAGAACACAGACGATTGTTGGATACCCTGACGGAGGAACAGAGGGCACAAAGACAGCGCCATCAACATTTTTGAACATCAGCTCACTGGCTGCAAGGTTTCATGCGAAGGAAAACACGACTTCACTCATTAACTGTGTCACCTCTCCACCCTTGGAATCTCTAATCTTTTGCTTTGCCTCATCGTGGCCCATCGCACATGTTTTGTTTTCTTCCGACAAATTTACCTCCCGAGGTTTGGGATCTGAGTTTCTGTTCAGAAAAAGGATAACCTATAGAAGGAGGAATAAGGATACACGAACCATCCCCGACAATGCACTGGAAATTGCGGCCGACTATCGTCGTGAAAGACACCACATCATCAGGAATGGAGCTTTCCATTTCGTGATCAACATGGACGAACCTTTCGTTAATTTCGACATGGTGCCCAGAACGACAATGTCAACAAAATGATCCGCTTCCATCAATATTCGAACCTCAAGAGGGAATGGAAAAATCGGCTGCACAGTCACACTGGCAATAACAAGTGATGCGCGGAAACTACCTGATGAGATCAACTTCAGGGGTCTGGGTCCCGAAGGCCACGTGGTTGGAGATCTGTGAGACCATGCTCCCCAGAACGTGCGAGTAACTGCATGCCCAACTGCATCATCTTTTTCGGGAAGAAATTCCACGTGAGAACGGACAGGATTCCTTTATTCCAGGCCAAATGACCTCCATCCTTCAACCATTGAACTTAACAGTGAACCGCAGTTTAAAATGCCATCTTTGTGCTGTGTGGAATGCATGGAAAGTCGGTAATACCTAAGACTATGGTCACTGTAAACATGATCTGGTTGTATTCATCATCAAAGTCGATTTCATCAATAGAAAAAAACAAGCTCATCATCATCATCTTCTACTAGCTCCTCATCTACTGGAGACTGGATCACTGGATCGTCATTCCAGTCAGGAAGTAGCCCGCTCAGCTTCCGTCCACTCTGGATATCTGAGACAGCCACTCCGTCCCAAGCGAGGCTGATCATGCGGGAAATCGGATCACCAGATTCGTTTTTTTAAAAATGTTCAGGCTTTAAATAGTTTGTGAGAAAACTGGTTTGGAACACCCTTTACTATTGTCAAAGTCCCAACTGTCGCAGACAAACCCTGCACCACCCTGATTTTTAGCTGCGACACAACAGAGAATGTACGCATACCGGTAAAGGCCCTGTGAGAGATTTCCCCAGGCATAAAGCCCGCAGCACATTAGCCGCCAACTTTGGCGACAAGAAGCGTTCAGCTGACGCCTCTCGACGCCGAAGTTGGCGGCCAGTGGATCCCGGTCAGAGCACACCTGCTCAGAATCGGCGTCCAGTAGCGTCTTTTCCGCAACTTTAGGCTGCCATTTTGAAATCATGTGACATCAAGACGTATACTGATTGGCCATAGCCTCGCCGCCGACGCCAATTCAGGCGGCAATCCGGAGCACACCTAGCTTCTTCTTGCGTTCAAACGCGGCGACACGCGTCAAAAATCAAACATGTTAGATATTTGGCGTTTAGTTGCGGCAAGTCGCGGCAAGGCGCGTTCGCCGACGCCGTTCGTAGCAGACTAGGGATTTTTCAGGCGTTCAGAACGCTTGCGGCAAAAAACGGCAGTGAACGCCGAAGTTGGCGGCTAGTGTGCTGCGGGCTTTAGTTACGTAGTGATTACCCATGTTCAATTCAGGAGGACATCATCGTGGACAACTCGTTATTAATGATCGGGGACATTACTTTGTGAACATGCCCCCACCTCTATTAATTGAACTTATAAATTGTTCACTCATTTTCGGGTTGAGGAATCGGACAGATAAAATGGGAGAATAGAGTATATTCACTAATTAAGGTGATGACAGGAAAATCTGATCAAATGCATTTAAACTACTGAAAATCCGATTCCCTTCATATCTGCAGGGATGGTGTATTCCATAGGGTGATGATCAATTATGGTGAAAATAACGAAATATAATTACCCTAACCGAATTAAAAGACATTTGAATTTTTACGGAGCCTTCAAATCAATGAAAAAAATACCAGCATTTAGCTGAAAATCGTCTTGTTTAATAAATGGGTCATGGCTAAAACATTGGGCATGAAAGATACCGTCACTTTTTGGTGAAATGTACCCAAAAAGTCAAGAAAAAAAGTGTGTTTTTTGAGCGTGAAGCAACACTGGAACAGCCACTGATTAATAAGGTACATTTGAAGTGAAATGAAACATGGACGTTCTGGATGGCTTATCGAGTGGTATTGTGTGGTGCTCCTCAAGCACTGAGTGAAGTCAATTGCAAAATGGCTGCTAGAAATGATATTCTATCATGAATTGTAGTTGTCATTACATAACAAAATGAAGATCCTTAAAACGGTTTGGGCCCGTATGCATAAAGCTTCTTAAGTGTGAAATTATCCTTAGATTTAAGTATTTTTATCTTTATAGGCTTCTTATCTTAAGTGATATGCACCAAACATCTTAACTTGGGAAATACTTAAGTATTTTCCTTAAATCTTACCCTTCCGTAAGGTACCTTTTAAGGTACCTTAAGTAGATACCTAGCTAAGTATTTTCAAATATTTTCCTCGTTATCGACCAAGGTGGTAGGATGGCAGCAACAGCTTTTATGGTTTTGTTGTCGAAAGAGATTTTTGAAGAGAACGAGTCTTTAGAGATATGATGTTGGTGTAAATGACAGAACGCACATCCAGATCCAAATGCCTCATGATAACTTATAACGTAGCGGATAACGTATAAAACCGCCTTCGTAACTAATAAATGTGTAATATCTCTTTCTCCTGTCGGGTCCAATTCGGTTGCCTGTCGCAATTCTTTTTTAGAAAACCCATGCTCCCAGCTATATTGGCCAGTACAGATTCAATTCACGATAGTGAATGATCCTAACAGAATACTACTAGGCCTACTGTTGTGTTGATGACCTCTGCTGAGATCATTATACAAGCACCTGCCTATATTTAGCCAACATTGATTTGTGACAGCAATTTTTTTGGGCTGGGAGCTATTGCATAAAAGGTATCATCGTGAAACTGACCACGTTTGGAGAGATGGAAAAAACTTGGGCCTGAGGATAAATTCGTTCATAAGTATTACCTTAAATAGGTTATATGCATCCCACTTATGCAATTTCCTTTGTTAAGAAATCTAAGGCGACCCTAAGTGAAAAACTAAGTTAAGGGCTAAGAATGTTTATGCATATGGGCCGTGGTAGACATACAATGGTTCATAGAATACCATGCATGCATTGACATGCTTTGTAGCTCGATCACTGCATGTATGCACATGTAGCTAGATCACACGTGAATGAAGTATACAGGGTGTGTAACCATGGCCCTATAACATAGTCTAATAAATTCATACAGTCACAAAAATTCATACTATGGAGAATCCAAATTCAGAATACCGGTACATTTAGCCAAGATCATGAGGCAGCACACAATGTAAATTGAAATGCTGAAATAGCTGCTGGTAAGCCTGTAATCCAATCAGGTAAAATGCCCATTTCCTTACAAGAAATGGCCATTTTGTTAGTTCATACTTACCTAGGGAACACTTTTGCATGTTACTCCATTTGGGCTCAAACACAAGAGTATCCCTTTAATTTTCTAAAGGGAGAACTGAGTTAACAGCTCGGCCGCCAGGCGGCGCCCTGACCGATCCCGCGAGATCGCGCCGATCTCATGCCGCCATATTTAGTCTTTACTCTTGAGCGTTAATAAAGAGTATGTCCCGTTTGTGGGGACGGCGGGAGGGCCGTGTTCCATAGGTAAGTATGAACTAACAAAATGGCCATTTCTTGTAAGGAAATGGGCATTTTGTGTCATTCAAACTTACCTATGGAACACTTTTGCATCGAATCCCAGCAACCTATTGGAGGTGGGAAACGAGGACTTACCTAAGGCTGAGCTGTTGTTCCATCCAGGAGGCACCACCGGCATATTAGCTAAGGAGGACCGCCAGGGGAAAGAAATGGGGAGAACCGGAGGACCGGTATTTTGATCTCGGTATTACAATCATATTATAGAGAGTAATAGACCCATTCTCCGGAAAGCGCTAGAATTGCGTAATAAAACCATCTTCTTTCCGGCAACAGAGCTTAGAGCAAGTAAGGCATGTTGAAGGGTGTAGAATGAATTATTGCTAAACAACAATAAGAAATTGCGTCCTTTCTAGTCTACTAGGGGTTGCCTGGATGTTGAAGATAGGGCATATCAAAAATGGCGCAAGATGCGCGTTTGACTCTTCAATCGGGCTCCCCCCCTTTTTTGATCTAGCCAGGATCAAACAACATGCCCCGCAGACACAATCGGGCCGATTGTGTGCATGCCATCTACGAGGGAAGAAACGTCTCGTAGGTAGAAACGAGAGAATGTGGAGTGATTACTCCAACATGCAGCGGAAACGACTTCTTGAAGAGCAACTCCTCGGTAGTTAGCCCAGGAGGTGGCTAGTGCTCTAACTTCGTGCGCTGAGATGTTAGCTAGCGCACGAAGATCAGAGGAAGTCTTCAAGGTGTTGTAGGAAAGACGAATAGTCTCCACAATCCACCTTGAAATAGTGGCGGCCGCTATCTCTCGTTTATTTCCCTCCTTATAGGACAAAAACAAACGCTCTCTCCCCTGGCGGATACCGGGAGGTTTTGTCCTATTTATGTAGAACTTTAGGGCCCTGACGGGACATAAAGTTCTGTCAGGAAGATCATAAGAGATCGTTCCTGACAGAGAGGGAATAGTAACCGGGGGCCGAGAGGCGGCCGGTCCCTGGTTCTTCGCCAGAAATCCTGGTATAAAAGCCAGGATAACCTCCCCTCCCTCTCTAAAAGCCAGCTTCTTAAAAGAAAGTGCATGGAGCTCTGATCTCCGTTGGGCGGTAGCCAAGGCTACTAGAAAGACCGTTTTGAGTGTCAGATATTTCATGGATGAAATAGACATGGGTTCAAAAGGATGCCTCATGAGCACCTTAAGGACAACAGAAAGGTCCCATTTAGGGGTGTTGTGAACCGGTCTAGGACGCTCTAATAACATTCCTCTGAAAAGAGGGGTTATTTGGTCCTCCCAACGAAGATCCCAGGTGCTTAAAACACGGAGGGTAGAAGCGATGGCGGACTTGTACCCTTTTATAGCCGTGACAGATAGTTGTCTTTCCGTGAATAATTCAATAAGGAAATCAACTAATCTGTATATAGAGGGAGAGATCGGATTAACTCCGTTCTCCCTGCACCAGGAAGTGAAGGTAGACCACTTTCCTTGATACACATCAAGGCTAGACCCCCTTTGAGGTGCGGACATGCGCTTGACAGCGATGTCCGAAAAGCCTCTCTGGTGGAGATGCAACTGGATAAGTTCCAGGCGTGAAACTTGAAAAATCCAGGGTTCTGGTGGTAGCATCTCCCCAGGATGGTGCTTCCAAGTAGGAAGACTCCTGGGGTGATCTATCAGGAGCTCCAGCAAGGCTGGGAACCAGGCCTGATTTGGCCAGCAAGGTGCGATGAGAGTTATTCTCACCGGATGGCTAGTCAAGATCTTGTTCAGGACTGGTTGGATGAGAGGGAGGGGTGGAAACGCATATGCGTTCAGCCCGACCCAAGAGGCTGTAAGGCTGTCGACTTCCAGGGCCTCTTCGTCCGGAAGTGGAGAGTAATAGATGGGAAGGCGATTGTTCAGCCTGGTGGCGAACAGATCTACCTTCGGAGATTGCCAAAGGCGACAAAGGTCGTCTACAATCTCCTGATGGAGTGTCCACTCTGTCTGAACTAGCTTGTTCTGACGGGACAGGGCGTCGGCAAGGATGTTGCGATTGCCCGGTATGTGTCTGGCACATATCGATACTCCAAGGTCGGCACAAAGATGGTAAAGCTCCCAAGTTAGCTGGCAAAGAATGCCGGACTTTGTGCCTCCCTGTCTCCTGACATATGCTACTACTGTAGAATTGTCGGAGAACAGGGTTACTCTCCGATTCTTCAGGCGAAGGGAAAGAGCCCTCACGGCAAGAAGGACAGCCTTCATTTCCAATATATTTATTGGAAGAATGGTCTCCTCCCTTGTCCATAGACCTCTTATGGACATGTCCCCGTTGTTCAGATGTGCTCCCCACCCTAGTAGGGAAGCATCTGTGAACAGGGACACTTCTGGGGGCGGTGGAGCAAGATCTACACCGCTTTGGAGACGAGTCTCCGACTCCCAGAAGTTCCAGACGTTCTTGAGTAGGTATTGAGGTATCAATACCAACTTGTCTAATGGGTCCCTGTGGGGTTTCCATAGAGACATTAGAAACATCTGGATGGGACGCATATATAGACGGCCAAGGGGGATTTGGTCTGCTGCCGAATTCAGAAGTCCCAAAAGGCTCAAGCATCGCCTTGCGGGAGCTTGAGTCCTTCCTCTGAATTCTGCGACGAGATGAAGAATTTTCTTTATCCTGTCTAGGGGGGGCAGCATTTTCCCTATGGCCGTAAGGAACCGAACTCCAACGTAAACGAAGTCTTGGGATGGTATGAATTCTGACTTTGTTTCGTTGATAATCCAACCTGCGGAAACTACTTTTTGCTTTAGAACCTGAAGTTGTTGCAGTAGTAGTTCCCGCGATTTGCAACGGAGTAGCCAATCGTCTAGGTAGTGATGGAGCTTGAACCCCATCACGTGAAAGGGAGCGACGAAGGCTGTGACTATCATCGTAAAAATTAGGGGTGCCGATGCCAGACCGAACGGCAGGGCCCTGAATTGATACGTCTTTCCTTCGTAATGGAATCGAAGGAAGTGTTGATAGTCTGGATGGATCGGTACATGTAAGTACGCATCCATTAAATCCATCGATACCGCCCAATCGTTGGGCTGTATCGCCGTTGCTATAGACCTGGTGGTTTCCATCTTGAAATGAGGAACATTCAAGAAGGTGTTTAACCTGGAAAGGTCTATGATCAGCCTCCATGTCCCTGCTTTCTTGAGAACCAAGAAAACGTGGCTGTAAAAGCCGGGGGAGCATGGATCTTGAAGGACCTGGATAGCTTGCTTCTCCAGTAATGTCGCGACCTCTGCTTGGAGGGCAGAGGCCTTGACTGGGTCCTTCGGTGGCTGAACTGGGGTTGGATATATGGTAGTCGGGGGGGTACGGTTGAAATCTAGTTTCACTCCGTACCTCAACATGTTTGGGACTGGGGACCCCTTTGGGCACCAATCGTCCCAAATGTCTGCAAATTTTTGCAGACGGCCCCCGACTACCGGAGTCGGCTCCTTTTTGCCTCCGGGAGGAGAAAGGAGGGGGGAGTCACCTCTTCCGGCCAGCACCCCTTGGGCGAAAGGAGTGCTTAGTCGGACCGGATCCACCCTGGTTAGAGGAAGTATTTTTCCTCTTTCCAGTCCGGCGACCCTCCGCTTCCCGTCGGAAGGATCCAGCAGGAGCAGGCTGACTAGGCGGGGTAGGCCTAGGCAGGACCTGCCTGGCGTACGGGATTGAACCCGATGCCTGCTGGGGCCTCTCTATCTTTCTAGCGTTAGGTAGAGAGGTCTTGGCCCTCTGTGTCGCAGTGGGGGCATATAATTTGTCCCAATCTTTCTGTGCTTGAGCCGCCTCTTGTACAGAATCTGCGAACAGGAAAGAACCGTCCATAGGAGCGGTTCTTAAGGCCCCTTCCAGCTGGAGGGATCTGATGACATTGAGAGAGCCCAGTGCGGCGTCTCTACGGAGTAGGACGCTATTTGCTGCGGTCTTGGCGGACAGCGCAATAGCGTGCCTAATCGAATGTGACAAGGATGTCACAAGCGATTTTGTGTCATCAGATAGTGACTCATTATCTTTTA
This sequence comes from Lineus longissimus, assembly GCF_910592395.1. NCBI lineage: Eukaryota > Metazoa > Nemertea > Pilidiophora > Heteronemertea > Lineidae > Lineus > Lineus longissimus. The sequence goes on along the minus strand of NC_088323.1, from coordinate 9,092,742 downwards.
GGGATCTGGCTAGGGCCAGGTTAGTGTGCTCTGCATAGGAGAGCACCGCTAACGTGTTTTTGGCCAGACCCTCTTGTGCTCTAAGGTCTCGGTAAGCCGAGGAGGAGGTCACCCTAGGCACGAGTTGGTCCAGCTGTACATCGTCCTTTAATATGGAAGTCGATGCTGCAGCTGGACAGCCGGCCGAGCTGACTCGATAATAGTCAGCGCGGTACTGCCTAACGGGAGGAAGTTGTGCCGTGAACAACTTCCCCGGTTTACACCAAGCTTCCGGTCCGACTGCCGGAAGGACAGGGATGGAAGTACGTTGGTGGGCGCCTTGTGAGTCTCTGATTGTACGCTCCAAAAGTTCAGAGACTGCTAACACCGACGGGGAGGGAGGAAGGAATTCAAGTGCCCGAGTGGAGCCTTGAGAAACCTGTGGATTGGGATCCACTTCCTGTCCCCAGAGTGAAAAGGTCGGTGTTGACAAGGCTGGCAGTTCCGGCGGGGTAGGGCACAGATCCTGCGGGAGGTACGCTCTGATCAAGGATCTGAGTGTCCTCATATCCGACAGGATACTGGCCTCCTCTGGTGACAGCTCCTCCTGATTGGGGGAGCGGTAGCCTGGCTGAGAACTCTCGTTCTCAGAAAATTCCTCTAAAATAGAGGAGTCGGATGGTGGGTATCCGATGGGACCAGGCGCACCAGAGGAACCGGAACCCTGCTCCAGATGGCTGAGTCTATCAGAAAGACCTGCTACCATCTGGATGAGCTGGGACAGTTGCTGTCCCGACTCGGGTTCCGGACCCGACGTGCGGCTTCTCTCAACGACGGGCGGTTGAGGCGAGGGTGAGCGCATAAGCGAACCCTGGAAGCCGTATGTGCGGGCGAATGGGTCTTCCGGAAGCGGAAGTTGCCCATATTCTGAACTAGAGTTCAGATGTCCTCTCTGCGTAGCTCGTTCCATGGGAACGACGCCTCTGCTACGAGGAGGGGGTGGCACTTCCGGTTGGTTCCACCCAAGAGGTTGGCCAACGTAGGAAGGTGCCTGCATTTCCGGTAGGACGAAGTCCGAAACCGGAAATGCCCGTAACTCCTTCGCCGGTATGGAGCTACCGGAAGCCCTTTTAGAAGGAGGTACGGAGGGCGGAAACGCTGTTACCGAAGACGCATGGCGTTTCGGAGGTGGCGTTATAAGGTCCGGCCCTACTCTACTGTGTCCGTGAGGACTGGGGTTATTTCGCAGTAAAGACTGAGAAAAACCCCCAGTAGAGTCTTCGGTTACTGAAAAACGGGAACCCGCGTCAGTAACCGGAACTGCAATCGGCGGACCGGAAGCAGGGTGCTCCCGCGGGTACAAAGGGCTTGTACTCGGGGGAGCGGACGACAGGGGAACCGGAAGGTTCCCTGAGGTCCGGGGTATATTAAACCCTTGGAGACTTATTGGATGTAAGTCTCCCTTGGGACCACAGACATTAATAATGTCAGATCCCGCATCCTTCGCAGCCGCGGCCGGAACCGGAACTCGGCTGACGGAAGGGGTGGTGGCGGGAGGTTTGCTAGACCTCCGGGTTATATGCCCGGAAACGGAACCGGAAGAGGGTTTAGGCGTCTTCGCGGCCCGTTTCCCGCCACCAGACGCATTCCTTTGTGGTGAGACAAAGGATGCCGTCGGAGGGGTACGCCATATAAAAAATGGTACCAATGACAATAAAAACACTGGGAACCCCAAGTAGGCCAGAAAGGACGCAATAATTAATGGAAAGGAAAACATGCCTACTTGAATTAAACACTATTGCAATGGATCTGAGTCTTGTTCATTACAATAGAGCGGAGAATAGCCTACTTAAC